>NW_005187781.1:90029-101749 GCF_000239375.1 Pundamilia nyererei | reverse complement strand
CCATGTGTACACCTGTGTGCATACCTGTGTGGATCAGCATGCTTGCATTCCAAAGGTTTCTCCATGTAATGAGAGAACTGGTTCTTGTAGAAAACCGGTTTCCAGTAGTCCAATTCCTTAAATTGTTAGTCTGCCTGCCTATCGATCCCGCTTTTCAGTTCTTGCACTCATTCAGCTGATTTCAGTTCACGTGTCAGAGGAGGAAAATAGTGATGCATCCTGGCCCAGTAACTCCACTGATGCATGTCTACAATTGGTAGACAAAACTCCCGGACTAGACATTTGTAGTAAATCTCTGATTGTAGCTCCACTGTTTTTTCTTTCTTTTCTTTTTTTTTTTGCAAGGGCTCTGGCGTTGGTGAGCAAGATGGATGGAAGCAGGGTTTTGTATTGTTGTTTGCACAATCGGACGCGATAGCCAGCTCTGCATCCGGCTTTTGTTTCCTCTCCCTGTGCCGCCTACGTCACTTGCTGTTTAACTCACAGAGCGCTTGGTGGTCTTGCAATCTGAGTTGGGATACTATCAGTCCGATCTAAAGTAAAGTCCAGGTTCACGCTGAGGCCAGTGTCTAGTGATCAGTGCATTGCAGGACGAGGGAGTGAAAAGGCATAAAAAAAACCCAACAACACAAAAATTTGCACAGTAGTTGGGAGCATTGTGCCCTTGCATATATCCGTAGGACTTTAAAAAGTCCTGCACGCAAGAATTTAAACAGAATAAAATACGCAGACACAATACCACAACAATTGCATTTCACAGGCTGTAATTTTGTATCCTCTGGGTAGTAAAGGGGACTCGGATGAATGACCCTATTCTGCATAAAATCCACTGTACTTTATTATACTTTATTATCTGAAGGACTTTTTTCTTTCACTTTCAGCAGTGTAGACAGTATACCATTTTCTTGTGGCTTGACGTTGAACTGCTGTGTTCATCATTATCATTCATCATTCATCATTAACATGAAAAAAACAACAACTTTAAAAAGAAGAGGTGTCACCTCTGCTATAGCAGTCCTCAGTGCATCTCCTCTGTCAAGAAACGCCATCTGCACTGCCAGTACAATAGCCATTAGGCAGTGAAACCACAGTTTAGCTGGTTCCCTGCCAGGATCCATTTTGCAGCCTGAGCACACTCCACAAGGCTCACTGAGTGCAACAGAGTGCATCAAAAAATAATTAAACACTTTTTCCAGGGTGATGATGCAAGCAGTAATTAATTGCCTTTGCATTCAGCAATGTTCATTAATGTGACTGCCACAATAATAATGCTGTCTACCAAACTGTCTCATCTCTCGTGATCTTGCCTCCCAAGGTTTCATGGTAATAATATCTGATTGTGGAGAACTGTGAGCATACCAATAAGACCGAAAAGCTCCCAGTAACCTTTTGACACCATGCATTGAGTGAAACAGCAGCAGAATTAGTTGTAAATCAAGACGCTACAACTGTGCTAATTTATGTCTCAGTCTGTGTGTAATCTGACTTGTTCGTTCTTGAAGCAGTCTCTAAATCTGTGTTAAGAATCAGTGTGTATGTGCTCATATATGGAGGGGGGGCTGTAAATTAGGTGGTAGAGCAAGTCACCTACTAAGAAGCCTAGTGGTTCAATTCCTGTCTGCTCCAGTCTGCATGCCAAATATCTTTGGTAAAGATACTAACCCCAAGTTCCTCTGCGATGCATCCATCAGAGTATGAATGTGTGTGAATGTTAGACAGAAAGCACCTTTCCCCCGACTAGACGCACACAACCTTTATTGTGAAGCCCTTATAATGCTCTTTAAACACCACACAGGTCAATGACAAAGACAACACCAGACGCCAGATGAGTTTGAATAGGACATGTCTCTTCCTAATGAGGTTTTAATCACTTTTACCTAATGTGGTACAATTTTTCTGATATTTGCAATGTAGTAAAATGCATAAAAAACAACGGTTCTTCATTTAAACATTAGGTTAGATAGAAAGTGTTTGTGTGAATGTATGCTTTAAGTGCTCAGACAGAGTACAGAAGCACTATATAACAACCATCCATTTGCTACATAAAAAATTGAATAAAGATTATGGTTTTGTCATTTTACAACCCAGCAGCTCACCATTCTGATGACGTCCACAATTTAACATTCAAACTCTAAAGCAGCTTCCTCCAGATAATCCATTATGAACTTGAACTTGCATGGACAACAGTCCCTTAATACAGTGCATTGGTGAAGTGACTATCCTCAGATGTATAGGCTCAGTCCCAACTCTTTCATGGCATGTATGGCAGTATTGTGGTCTAGACAACCCAAAATGTGACATCCCCATATGTGGACGCCAGGTCCTAGGAGGTTAAGGTCATGCTGGGTAATACATTAAGTGCATTTTGTCAATGATGGGAATTTGAAGTTTTACATTTATCCAGGGTAGGCTCACTCAATAAGTTAATAGCATGAAAGCATGAAAGAAGCACCTATGCACCATCACATTACACATTCATTTGTGATGGCCAGATCTGAAGCCTCAAGAAGAGCTTTTGCACAAGACCGAGTGGAAGATCTGACTCTGAAATCAAATAATTCTTCATGATTCTTCATGCTAGCTAGTTAGCAGGTCATTGTGATAACAAACTCATCTGTGGGTCAACCTGTGTAAATCAGTTCTATGTTGTTTTCTTTCTACACACACATCAGCAGCGATGCAGCAGTTGCTAGCACTGCTGTGATGTCAACAGTTTTACTTTTGTATGTTTTCCAATAGTTTCTGACCTAACCACAAACTGTGGTCAAGAGTTTACATGATTCAAATTCCCCAGAGTGGCACTTTCTCTGCCAGCCTCCCTCTCTATGCCTCACTCTCATTATGCAATTTAACATTTGTTGAGAAGCTTTTACTGCACTTACAGTGTCATCATATGTTATCGTCAACGCCATCAATATTCTTTGCTCCTCTCTAAATGCAAGCTGCATGTGTGAGGACATTCATGTTATGCTGAAAGCAGAGAATGAGGAACCTGGTGAATCCAGAGGACAGCAGTGTGCAGTCCAGAGTCTGACACTGAGGTGAAATCAATTTGCTTTTTTTAAATCTACATAAGGTCCTATTGGCACTTATTGTCATGGTCAGTGGGAGTGTCTGGGGTGTTTGCCATCTGTGGCTGTCGATATCCTGTCCACCCTTTTTGGGTGGAGCCTCCTACACCTCACCTGGGCCTTGTGTACATGGAATCAGCAGCAGGGCAGTCTGCCATGCCTTGCCAGTCCATTGTGTGCCATCCACCGGTTAACTAGGCCACTCTTTCATGTAACTAAACTAATTGCCTTTTCCTTGAGTAACCCTTTTCTCCCTGTGTGCAGAGGCTGAAGTTTCCATAAACTGAACCATCAGGAGTGAACTTACTTTCCTCAGCCCTGGTGATCCTACCTGGTTGCCTGCCCTCCGGCCTGCCACCACACCTCACATTCGCTGGCTGTGAGCTGACTCCCACGGACCAACCTCCTCAGGACTCTCTAAAACTGGACCTGCAAGGTAAGGACAGCAAAACTCACCAGCAGACTCCCTTCAGTCAGCTCCTACCACGTGACAATAACAGTTTCTCCATCTCCTTGCAGACCCTCCCTTGTTCCTTCGTTCCTTGTCGCCACACTCCTCTCCTCAAATCCAGTGCCAGTCGCCGTCTTGTCACATCAGTTATTTCCTTCCCCTAACCCTCCTTCCTTCCGTGTGTGTTTAGTTTCCCAGTTGAATAAAATCTCTGTAAATAGTTCACCGATGAGTTTGCGTTTGAGTCCATCCCTTGGGCAAAGCTGCCAGGTTTATGACACTTATTGTTTACTTAAATAAGTAAATGAATCCATTCAGTTAGTTTTTATTCTTGGATCTATGATACAACGATTAATTCAGACCTGGTCTTGCACCACACATAAAAGAATGATTCAAAATTGTTTCCTCACATTGAAAGCATTGGTACCAGACTGGTACTCTATACCGTCCAAGTCCATTGGGGCGATTGTGGCTCAAGAGTTGGGAGTTCGTCTTGTAATCAGAAGGTTTCCGGTTTGAGCCCCAGCTCAGACAGTCTCGGTCGTTGTGTCCTTGGGCAAGACACTTCACCCGTTGCCTACTTGTGGTGGTCAGAGGGCCTGGTGGCGCCAGTGTCCGGCAGCCTCGCCTCCGTCAGTGCGCCCCAGGACAGCTGTGGCTACAATGTAGCTGCCATCACCTGTGTGTGAATGGGTGAATGACTGAATGTAGTGTAAAGCACTTTGAGGTCCATAGGGACTAAGTAAAGCGCTATACAAATACAGGTCATTTACCCTTGCTGTTGTATCCTAATTTTAAAAAACATTCTACCTAAAAGCTGAACTCGAGTGTTCAGGATGAAAGCCATACACGTCTGTCTGCTGGTCAGATGTGGCAAAGGTACAGGCTTTCATTACTTAAACAGTAGTATTAAAATGAGAAAGAATAAAGTTGTTCTTTGTAAAAACATGTGCTACATTTGATGTAACCTAACTGACCAGTCACTGTGTTTTATTTCAGGTTTATCAAATGTCACTGATAATCTCTCTTCTCCCTCCTGTCCAGTCATTCTAAAAGTGAAGTTATCTCTTTTGTCTCCTTGGGAAATAAAGCAGCAACACATTGTGTGATAAACTGCACTTGCCTAATAACTGTGTGTGTTTGCTGATATTTTTTAAGACATTTGACAGTTGCATTTTAAAATTACCTGACAATTAAAAAGTCATTAATTCTTTTCTTTTCTTTTTTTTCTGTTGAGGTAGCTAGATGCTGAAGTTCTCTGAGAACAACTGGAAATCTGCATCACAAATGCTGTACAGTTTGAAATAGTAGTAGTAATAGTAAATATATTTGTGTGCATAAACAATATGTTTGGCCTTTTTCATCACTTTGTAAAGCCCAGTGATGGATACACAATAAGTACAATGATGAAGTATTTGTACTTTGTCAGTATGTTGAGTTCTAACACCTCGTGTTGATGATAGAATGTGTTTCCCCAAACATATAACTAAAAAAGCAGTTTATCTTCTTTAGAATTTCATTTTTAGCACTCAGTGTATTAAGGTGGGAATACGTTTACCTTTGGTGCTTATTTTGTGCTTCATTATGCTAATCTTTTTTCAAGCGGGATCATTCTCACTCCTTATCATCATCAACCTTACACTTACAACTAAAGTGTAACATTCTTCCTGAAACAGCATGATGAGAGAGCAATGACGCAGCTTCAGTATTTAAGGGGTCTATGACAAGGTCAGAGTAAACTGCAAAAGCAATGTTACAGCCACCGAGGAACAAGGGATTTGACTTGTGATTGGCTTTAGTCATCGTGTGAAACCTTAAACTGTAAAACTGTAATTCCCCATGTTGTTTTCACACCCGCGTTTGCTGTTATTTTGTTGGCTGCTCGAGGCAGGGGGAAATCCGTTTGAGATGAAAATCCCTCATGGCAGCAGCGCCAGGTCACACCGTTCAATCAAACTAAAAACCACAAAACACCCTTTTAACATGTAATCAAAGCGTATGTTAACTTTTTCAGACAGAGAAGATGTATTTTCATGTACCATGAGTAAAAAGAATCACAAATTTAACACTTGTATGTATTCAATAAACCTTTGCCTAACCAGGAAGTTAAAACTTGTTTTTCAAGGAACACTTGGGATTTCCAAATAGGTACACCACTATACACCAGACTCTGCATAACTGTCATTAGTCTGGTACCAACATGTAGGTTAAAAGGAGACCTTTCTTATAGTATAATTAATTTTGATAGGTATTAATATCACATTAGTTTAATTTTTCAATTCAATTTTATTTATACAGCGCCAAATCACAACAACAGTCACCTCAAGGTGCTTTATATTGTACAGTAGATTGTACAATAATACATACAGAGAAAAACCCAACAATCATATGACCCCCTATGAGCAATCACTTTGGCGACATTTGGAAGGAAAAACTCCCTTTTAACAGGAAGAAACCTCCGGCAGAACCAGGCTCAGGGAGGGGCGGGGCCATGCTGCGACCGGTTGGGGTGAGAGAAATGAGTTTCCTCCGAAGGGTGGGTGGCCTCTCCCTTAGAGATAGGGTGAGAAGTTCAGCCATCCGGGAGGGGCTCGGAGTAGAGCCGCTGCTGCTCCACATCGAAAGGAGCCAGTTGAGGTGGTTCGGGCATCTGACCTCCTGGGTGAGGTGTTCTGGGCATGTCCCACCGGGAGGAGGCCCCAGGGCAGACCCAGGACACGCTGGAGAGATTATATCTCTCGGCTGGCCTGGGAACACCTTGGTGTTCCCCCGGATAAGCTGGAGGAGGTGGCTGGGGAGGGGGAGGTCTGGGCCTCTCAGTTAGGCTGCTGCCCCCGTGACCCGGCCCCGGATAAAGCGGATGAAGATGG
The DNA here is from genome assembly GCF_000239375.1 of Pundamilia nyererei. Lineage (NCBI taxonomy): Eukaryota > Metazoa > Chordata > Actinopteri > Cichliformes > Cichlidae > Pundamilia > Pundamilia nyererei. The sequence goes on along the minus strand of NW_005187781.1, from coordinate 95,357 downwards.
ATGGACATACAAGTAATCTTATAAGATTACTGAGTGCACACAATGTGCAGTTTTTAATTGATGATTTCATTTTCTAAAGGGAAAAAAAACATCCAAACCAACATTGTGAAAAAGTAATTACAAAAAGTCATAAGAAAGAAAGTGGGCAAAAATGGCATCCATGGGAATCCAAGGCAGAAAACCACTGTTGACCAAAAACAATACTCAGATGTGTGTCCTCTTGTATCCGGAGTAACATCGTTTTATAAAAATAACATTTTACCAAGAGTCAAACATGGTGCTGGCAGTGAGATGGGCTGAGGCTGCTTTGCTTCTTCAGGAGCTAAACAACTTATCATAACTGATGGAACGATGACAAACGAATCTCCCTCTGAATGACTAAAGAAATGAAATAATGAAAACTGGATTTTTTTTATTCAACTCAGTTATTGTTATCTAATATTAAATTAAAGGATGATGATGATGTGAAACATGTAATTGTGACATATATGCAAAAATGTGAAGAGGGCAATTTCTATTTGACAAAACTGCAATACAAGCCTTTAGATTGGACATTTTCATTTTCCACTGGAAAAAAATGCATACGACTCATTTTTAATATAAATTACAGCAGCTTTATGTCGTCCTCCTCGTAGCTGCTTCATTTTGAACTGTGTTTCACAGATATCCAGACTACAATTTGACATTCAGGTTTTGATTTAAAGTCTTCCACTTTACCACCTTCACTGCTGGATTAGCGAACTCGTCTTTAACTGAGCAACTCCACACCTGTCATTCTACCCAGTAACACCACTGACTCACAGCAGTGAGTCGACTGAGACAGATTAAAAGTTCCTGGCATTAACATTTACTGTGAATGAATACTGTAGTGCCAGAACATGTTTGTGGAAAATTAAAAAGGCTCTGCTATTAGATTAGAAAACTGCTCAGATCACATAAGGAATCAACAGCGTGTGACGGACATGAGATGAGCTTAGCAACGAGAAGCTTTTATTTAGTGACTGTTTCCTCAGATATGTTGTAATGATACAAAGCCGAAACAAGCTCATGTCTGTTTGAAGCAATACGTTTATATATAAAATGAACCCAGCAGGGAAAGGTTTTGCAAACATGATCTAGTACAGTTCAATACAAAGTTTTTGAATCCATTCCTACAGCAATAACTGCTGTGAAGCAGGATTTAGGACTTCGTAAGTCAACTGCAGACTCAGTGCTGAGTTTTTCAGGTTTATTAAGACATACATAAGCTGCTCTTAAACAGGTTACTTTTGAGATTAAAAAAATAAATAAATTACTAAACAACCTCCTAAACCAGAATCATTACTTTGTTGTATTATTAAACACATTTTAATTTTTATTTACATTTCTTGTACTAAAAATAGCTTTTGCCAGTGTGAGATAGCTTGGCCAAAGTGGCTAAAAAAGGGCAGGAGACGGATGCTGTCCAGTGTAGCAAGTGATGTATTTACCATCTTGTGACCAAAAATATTTACAAAAATAAAAAAAATACATAACTGAACTTAAACCAACAAAAATACTCAGCCACACTGACTCAGTCCTCTCCTCTTGAGTTCTTCTGCTTGAATACTCAAGCTATCCAAACAATATAGGAGGATATTATTATTATTTTATCCAGAGGAGATAAGATAAACATTACCACTCTCATAATCTTATGATGCTAATCTTTACTAGCAATAAAACACAAAGGTGTAGCCAGTACATGTTGCATCAATACATATTTCTTAAACAAATTCAATCCTAAAGTTGTGACATCCAAACTAAACAAGAAGCTATAAATACAGGAAGTGAGCCAGCACGTCCTCTTTTTGCTCCTGAAACACACTAAAGTCAGGTGAGTTTAAACCCAGTAAACTAGATAACCTCCCAGTTGGAATAAATAAAATTTAAACTTAACAAACTTGATTTAAACCAAGTTGTTCTATTACGTAATCTGTAAAAGTGCAAAACATAAACAAACTCGGGATAGTAAATGTTTGCAAAACTGCGGAAATCAAAACAAGAATGTTAACTAAGAATAGCAAGCTTTAACTCTGGGCAAATGGAGTTCTCACCCACTTTGTCACAGCTAGTCTCTGAAACATGAGGTTTGAGTTCATCGCTGATAATGAGTTAGAGCTCTCAGGGTTTAACATCCTTCTGCTCTGGATTTCACTCTTTTTTTGCTCAGATTACTTCTCCACATGCTGCAACCTCTGTTCAGTCCAGCTTTGTTTCTCCTGCTGCTCTGCTCTGTGTAAACAGCCTCTTTCCCTTTAAATGGAATTTTTGCCTATTTGGAATACCCAAACTGAAATTGTATAAGACAAAAACTGGAAGGCAAAAATGCATGTGAGAGACATGATTTGTAAAAAGCGCCATCTTCTACTTTCTAAAAGCTTTCTTGTTTATCATGTGGCTAAATGGCAACATAATCATAGGACTACAAGAAGTGCCTCACTGGGTAGGGTAAGATGGCAGCCTTAACTCAATTTCCCTCGGGATGAATAAAGTATGATCAATCAATCAATCAATCAATCAATCAATCAATCAATCAATCAATCAATCAATCAATCAATGTGCAATTGTAAATATAATTAGTAGAGCTGTCCATGTTTGTGACTGGCCATATCCAGAGTATTTTAAAGATACTTCATAGTAAAGACCCCAGTGCATATCCTATGAAAACATCTCTCACAGATTTCTGATAAATCTTCTGCTTTGACCTATCAGTACTAACAAAAACAGTTTTCATATATAAACTAACTGAATCCTTACTATGTGCTGTACTTGTTTAACTTGACTAACTACTCCTGCTATCCTATCTGTCCCTGTCAGAAATAATTGTTTTCCTAGTTTTCATCATCATCATCTGTGCAGTGCAAAGGTGGGCTAATATTCTAACCAATAGAAGCAGACTGTTAGCCTCAGATTTACCCTGTATGTGTTCATAACTGTTCTCACATTACATGCTGTCTAAGGAAAATGTCGAGATTCTCTTTTCCATATTCTTCTTCAATGTGAAGCGCATCCTTAAATCTCATTTATGTGTTTGTTCATCTTTCAAGTCTTCCTTGTAAAAGAGTTTCTTTCGTATTTAGCTAAGAATGGCGGTTCTTGCATAAGTTACAGAAAAGAGTCTTTGTATTCTAGTTCAAGTGACAGTCGCAGACATTGCCATTAAAGGACTGCCTGTTTAAAGCCCTATTTTTAGCTATCTTTCCCTTTCTTCAAGTAATGCTGCTGAACAACTGCAGTCTGAAGTAACAGTGTATGGCCTCATGGAGTGAGGATGATCATGAAAAGGTTGGGCAATCAGCCAGAACTACAAGGGACGAGCTTTGCAGTGATCTGAAGGCAGTTGGGACCACAGTGACCAAGAACACCACTGGTAACACACTATGACACGATGATTGAAATCTTGCAGCATCCCAAAGGTCCCCTGCTCAACAGAAGAGGGGCTATCAATAAGCCATTTATAAGAAAGAGAAAAGGACTGAAAAGGCCGAGCTCTGCCAAATTACACATTAACTGGACTGAAAGTCACTGGCAAGCAGTCTTATGGATTGAGCAGTCTACATTTGACATTTCTTTTCAAGCTTTCATCCATATCTACGATCAGAAGAAAGGTACAAGAGCGAGTTTTTACAACCATCTATAAACATGGTGTAGGCTCTGTTATGATTTCTGGCTGCATTTCTGACAGCTGTGTTGGGGATCTTCTGAAAACTGAAGCAAAAATACGATCAGCTTTTTATCCACCATGCAGTATCATCTGGAAAGCATCTGATTGGTAGTGGCTGGGCTTATTTTTTCACCATGACAGTGATCCTTTTCCTTCTTTATTTTCTTTTATTCTTAGTAGACAAAATCATTAATGTGAGAAATAATATTTCTTCACCAGCACTGATCAGGAAATATCTTTTCCTGATCCAACTCTTGTTACTTTAGAAGCTTTTGCAGTTATTTATCTGAGAAGGCCAAATTTGTTAATTACATGAAAATTTAATGAGAGCCACCCTTTGCTCTCTCGACATTTACCCGCATCTCTGTTCAAACATGACTTTCAGTCTGTTGGTCGCTATAATAGACTCCTTAGTAGTCTCTGGTCAAGTCACTGCTTAGTTTAAGAATGCTGTCATCCACCCAAAGAAAAAAGCTTGACCCTTCTCTTCTTAGCAGCCATCTCCATCTCAGAATTATTGTTTTTTGCCAAAATTGTAGCAAAGATTGTGGCTAAACAGTTCCATGCTGTCTTGGACAAATACAGCGTTCTTCATACATTTAAATCTGGCTTTCATAGAGCACAGGAAGCAGCTCTTCTCAGAGTCTCCAGCGACATTTTGATGCAAAGTGATGCAGGAGAATGTTTGGTTCTGCTGACCTTTGTTGGACCTTACCTCTGCTTTTGACACTGTTGACCATCGCATTATGCTCAGTAGGCTGAAATGCTTGGTTGGTGTATCTGGGTCTGCTTTGAAGTGGTTCACATCATATTTATCTGAACAATCCTTTTCTGTGGCTGCTTCCAAGTGTAGGTCCTCTTCCGCTTCTCTTTTCATGGTGCTCCCTTTACAGCAACACTTTGAACCCACTTAAATACATTTGCTATCACTGCTATGCAAATGATTTTCAGTTAATGCTAATATCAAATCTCTGGGTTGCTCTTGTTTTTAATCACTTAAGAAAAACTGCCAAGTTCATTTTCATTGACTCACAGCAAAGATTTCAGTTTTCCAAATATTTGCATGTCACACTGTTACTGCGACCCAGCTGCAGTTACTCTTGATTGTAGTTCTGACTTTTAGAGTTCTTTGGGGACACGCACCAGCATACATTAGTGAACTTTTACATGCATACATCCTGAGTTCAAGTCCCTGAGTTCATTTGGGCAGAGCCTGCTGGCTGCGCAACACACAAAGCTGAAAACTACAGGAGGCGGAGCTTTTGCAGACTGTGGAACTCGCTCCCTCTGAGCTAAAGATCTGTTGTAGCTGAAAACTCGTCTTTTTAGACTTGTGTTTGGTTAACTATTGTTTTTATAATCAGTCATTTTGTTGTGAAGGACTTTAATGTTCATCTGGAAACGTACTACAGAAATAACATTTTACTTATTTTCTTTCATTGCAAATGTAGTCTCAGTTTAACAGACAAACTGTAATGGGAAAATCAGTATTGTTTTCGAATTGTGTGATGCGATGGTGTCAGATGGTGAAACCACCAACCACCAGTGGCGTGTCTAGAAAATTTTTGTTGGGGGGGCCAGGTAGGGGCACAGATTTGGAGAAGGGTGGCAGATGTAATTGGCAGATAATGTTAAAAACAATTCTA
>NW_005187781.1:88603-89566 GCF_000239375.1 Pundamilia nyererei | reverse complement strand
CACATATGTTTTGGGCAAAAACATTTTTTAATATTAAAATATGAACATTTGTAACAAACAATTGACAAATTAGCCAGTTCCAATGTAAGATTTTATCTGCCTATTTAAAAAAAGAAGATAATCTTCTCACAAACTGGTGTTTGATTTTGAAACAGGAAAAAAGTGGAGAAACAACTGAAAACACTAACATTTGAATAAAACCTGAAAGCAAGTAGATACTTGCTATGCTGCCTTATGGTAAACTTTGGTAATATTGATAAAGAACAACACTGGCTGATGATGAAATACAGTCAGCTGGCATGGTGACACTGCCAGTATTAACCTGCAGGGCTGGACCGGGACAGAAAATCGGGCATTTTGACTAGAGACCGGCCCACCAGGTATTAAAGCCATAAAGCCTTTGACTGAAAACAAATGCTGTTGTGACAGTGATGTACACTGTCTTGTTGGTATATGTATGATTTCTATACATTTTACGTCAGATAAAAACTTTGGTTGTAAGATTTAGATAATTATTTAATAAAAGCGAGATATTTTAAATGAGAATAAGAAAGAAAAGTATTTCTTTGTGCCCCACCTTTCCCTGTTAATGCCCTACCTGCCCCTGGCAACACTTTGCTAGACCCACCCCTGCACAGTTACCAGCTGTCAGCTGCTTAGAAAAAGGTTTGCTGGTGTTATTTGTCTCTCAGAAACAGTTCATAACTTCTCTTCAACTCATTCATGTCACCTAAAAGGTAAACCTGTTTCTCCATCACAGAAACAGAATAAATTATTACAAAATATTAATAAAAACTATAAAAATGGAGGCAACTTTGCCTGTGGTAGAATGTATACAATGTATGAAAAAATCTTTACTGCAGATACTAATTTTACTAATTTAATAATAATAATTTTGTGTTGTAAGATTTATGAGTTTCATGCTTTCATAGTGGTCCTTGGGAGAGCTTGACATGTTATCAG
>NW_005187781.1:85223-87614 GCF_000239375.1 Pundamilia nyererei | reverse complement strand
GTCTCAAACAAGTACAGTTTTGTATGCTTTTTATAATTTTAGTAGTGTGTCACACAAACAGCAAATATTGTCAAAAAAAAGTAAGAAATCTTTGGGGGTGCTTTGATTCGTTTTTGGGGCTGAAGCACCCCCAAAAATGGGCTAAAATCGCCCCTGGTTTTAATATATTTTAACCTTTATGGTTTATGTTTAAATGCATTCTATTATCTATGTTCATTTCTATTATGCAATGAACTATTATGTCATAGTTCATTGCTCCACTTGTGTCTTCACCCCCTGTGTTTAACCTCCTAGGACCCGGACCCACGCTGGTCATCGGGCCCAGTACTCACCACCACTGTTCTTATCCCTCTTCACTTTTCACTCCAGAAATAATACCTAATAATTGAATTTCAATAACATGAGATCATGAGAACACTGGTGTCAGATTTCTCTGTAATAACTTGCACGGTACATTCTGCATCCACAATATACCAACACCACTGGCCCTAAAACAGCCCCAGAACATAATGCTAACACCGTGCTTGACAGTTGGTACCTGTTCTTGTGTTCAAAGCCTCACCTTTACTCCTTCAAACATACACTTGTTCTTGTTAACAGATGACTCAAACTTTGTGTAATTTAACCAGAATTTTTTCCTGCAGAAACATCTGGTTTTTCCATGTGGGCAGCTGAGAATTTCAGTCAAATTATGCACCAAGTTCTTGAATTCTAAAGTCATTAAAGATGCATGCTGCAAAATCTTTTCATCTTGCAAAAGGAACAGTTCAAAGAAATCATTAAAAGTCCAAAATTATCAGGACATTCATGCCCATGATGAGTTTATGTAAACTTCTGAACACAAAGGTATTACTTCAGTAATTAGACAAGACTTTGAGTTTGTGTAATGATCTTTTACACAAATCTCCAGTCCTGTCTAAGCTGGAAACCCCCCTCACACACACACACACACGCACATCTAACATCTTTTTATTCTTCATCTTAGCTAATTCGTTTATTTCGTTTTTGCAGTATACTGCATTTTACATTTATTTACCAGTCAGACTGTGGTTGTGTAAGCTGGGAGGTACTCCACGCTTCTCCAAGTAGCAAAAGAGAGCAACTTAACCTGATGTTAGCCTTCTGTAAGCACAATAAAAGCTTCTTAAACAGTTAATTAGTTGGGCTGAACAGATGCTCATCAAAAACTCTTTATGGGTCTGATAGCAAGGAAGCCAGTGTATTTGGAAGAGTGGCTTGTGTATTAAATATAAAGGCTCTCTGTTCTGCCCGGAAGCAATTTCACTATCGTTGCTTGAAGCATGGCCCTGAAAGAGACAACGATGCTCTTTTTTATTTGTCTTGAAATTTCTTCCTTTTTGTGGTACCCATAGTAAAGTTTTAACCAAACTTTATAAATAAAATTGACTTGTTTGAGACAAACCCCAGGACACAGTTGTTTTTAGAGTTGCACATTAATGACCGTGGAGGCTTGTTTAAATGAATGCAGGTTTGCAGAAAGCAACTGCTCGAGACATCTTTCACACCACTGACCTTTGACAAATGAGATATTTGTGTGAGCTCAGTACATTGTGAAAACTCTCTCCTCAAGTCGGTGATCTTATCAGATGTGATTGAAGCAAACACTATCAGTGATGAGGGGAACCTGTTAGCCTCTCTCTGGCAATAGTGCAGAGCCAGTCACACATCAATGAAAACATCTCATCAAACATTTATGCTATCAGCACCACAGCAAATCCATTTGAATGCGCTGAGCCCCAGGTATAATTACAACCCATGATGATAAATAATCTCCTCAGCAAAGTTAGAGGGACAAATTTAGGCATTATGTTTCTCCCAGCCAATGAAAATGATGAGGTAATTAATAGCAGCATGAAAATTGTGACACAATTGCATAGTTAATACTAATTACCTGTCTCACTGTGGTAAATTTCAGCAAGCCCGCTATATTTTTTGTTAGTTTTGGGTTGTAAGCTCAAGGCTTTTGGCTTGGTGTGTGTTTAATGAAATAATATGAAACAGCATGTAGAAGAAAACAACAACATTTATTAGCCAAATGTTTTTTGGGGCCCACGGGGGAGAAAAACTGTCTTATTGGGCTTATCTGAAGAAGTTCAGTCTGAGATAGAACTAGTTACACTGAAAAATAAAACAAAATAGTACACTGGCAGTATTAAGCAAAATCAGCTTTTGTCTATATATTTTCTGCATTCACTCATAGTCCATCCATCCACTGTATGACTAATCAGGCCAACACTGGTTAACCCTTTACAGCCGATCGGAGCGGGCATGCTCTGTTTTGCGTAACTATTTTTAATTCCGGTAGCACTGCAACCACGTAAGCTAGCGCAAAAATTTTTTTTGCATATGAAACCGGAGGAGTTGTACTTA
>NW_005187781.1:61879-82461 GCF_000239375.1 Pundamilia nyererei | reverse complement strand
ATCGGCAGATATCCAAATTTATGATATCGGTATCGATATCGGACATAAAAAAGTGGTATCGTGCCATCTTTAGTATGTATATCTGTACTGATCTAACTCTGACAAGTCCAACTGTTTAAATACCTCTAAAGGCAAAGGAAAAACTGCAGTCCAACTGGTGCTGCATTGCATAATAAAAAGCACAGAAAACAATCTTTCTGCCACATTTTCATGCGTCTGTTCCTGGGTTTTGAACTTGGCTTTTACCCAAACAAACGTTCCATCACATTTAACTCTACCAGTGTAAGAGAGGAGATCTTAATTCACCATTATACAGTTCAGCCTGACTTTTATTCCTCCCAGTTTTAGAAGCCATTAAGCACGTGTCCATGTTCCAGCACAGTGTTAACAAAGTTCCATTTCTCTTCTTTCTGGCCAGCACACTAATGGGGTAGAGAATAAAATTCTTGTGATAGACAGACAAATACAAGGCTGGACCTCTGTGAGTCCAGAGGGTGACAGGCAGTCCTCCTGAATCATTAACCCAGTTTGTTGTGAAGACCTGCTGCCACTGTGAGCTTGTGTTTTTGGCAAGCTGTGTTATCAGTAGTGATGGGGAGACTGATTGCAGCTACACAAGGGGGAGGAAATTTCCACAGCCCATCTATCACAGCTTCAGATAAACAGATGGAAGACTGTCGTTTGTACAGGATAAGCACACAGCCTCCCCTGCTGTCCATTAAAGACAAGGATTCAGCAGATGAGGCAAAAAGTTAAAGATGCACTCCAAGCAAGATTCGCTTTAATGTTAAAAAAATAATAACTTAATCATCCAAAATAAAAGAACTACACGACCTATAACAATCATCGCAATGTCATTGATTAATTTTCCATTCCAGTACAGACTTAATAAACAGTATTTTCATCGTCAGGGAGATTGGTGTCCATGGGGACAGACTGGGTAAAATAAGGGCTCCTCCATTAAGGTTTAAACTTATGTATGATAGCAGGACTCTCCTGTATCTTATTATATATTTAATCCACCTTCCCAACAAAAGAGAAAAAAAGGATAAAATGATGCAACCATGTATCAAGCAGTGGTAAGAAGTTCATTTTAGTGATGGCCCTTACCTCAACTTTGCAGCCTTTGATCTCTTGTCACTAATCTGACTAGAGCTGCACCAATTTTTGAATTCATTAATTCATTTTTAAAAAGAGAGGAATGGATTCATATCATTGCTCTGATCTAAGCCCAGCAACAGGGATCTACAGAGCAAGCAGCCAAGGTTGCTAGCTACGAACTAACACGAAAGGTTCAACACAGAAAAACATTTTTGTTAAATATAAATAGCTCTCAGTCGATTTGTTAGCTAATGCCTGTGCTGACCAGCCAGCTCTGGTATCCACCACCATAACCTAACACAATTAACAAGTGTATTTAACAAGTACTGTATAATATTTAAATGTATTCAAAGATAACTAATTAGTTAATAACTAATAACTAATAAGTTTTATTAGTTTATGGTCTTGGTTTTTTTAAGATATGCAGTATGAGTTGCTGAACAACCTTTGCCACAGGGATGCGCCTTTCAAGTTACTGACAAATTTAAAAAATTGCAGTTGCAGCAAACGAGAAACAAAAATAGACAATTTGGAAACAGAAGAAAAATATCTGCTAATTACCTCCAGTGAGAAGCAGTTTAATCACAAAAAGATTAAAGGTTAATTATGATTTAAACTACTACAACTATGTTACATGTCAAGTCAACACAGGCCTTCTGCCTGACCATCTCCAGTTTGCATAAGAATTTTATGGTCAAAAGTTTGGACATGTTAAGAGCTGCTGTGAAATCCTGGCATTATTTTCAGATCATATTATTAACATCACAAAGAACTAATCTATTGCTAATTTAGTCCAGCTGTCATCATGTACAGTAATAAGCTCCTAATCAGGACTTAATAAGATAAAAGGTTTATTTTTTTAATTTTGAAGTTTTTAAGTTGGATGAGCTTAGTTTGAACTTTGAACTTTTTTTTTTCCTTTGGTGACCAGAGTGCCCATGAGCGTCTGCACAATCGCTGTGCTCAGTCATCGGTAAAATTGTTGTTTTACGGCTAAATCCCACAAGTGACACCCTATAATCATTTGTATGACTCTAACGTGTCTTTCACAAATTATTTCTACTCAGTTAGTTTCACTTTAGTGAAACAAGCTAGTGCACATCATTTGCATCGTCCAGTGTAAGACTAAGAAAGAGATGACAAAACTAAACATCAGATGAAAGAAAAACTGTTCATGTTGTGATTACAGTGGAGCCCAGAGGCTTTACAGAGAACACACAGAGAATCCACACAGGCACTCAGAAAACATCCAAACTCAACAAGACCTGATGGTGGATATGAACACAGAACAATCTTGGTTCTATACTGACATGTTCTAGCGACGCCAGATCTGTGACGTGCTGCGTTATCCTGCTAGAAGCAGTGATCAGAAGATGGGTACACACACCAGTAACAATACTCAAGTAGGCTGTGTTGTTTAAATGATGCACAACTGATACAAAGCAGGCTGAGAAATATTCCTCACACAATTAAACCACCATCATCACTACTGGCCTCTGAACAATATATTTTCTGATTTTCTGACTTTTCTATGAAAATCCTAAAGATGGTTTTGTTGGATATTTCCAGTAAATCAGCAGTTTCTGATTTACTGCCTGTCCGGCACCAGCAACCACGCCACTTTCAAAATCACCTTGAACTTAAGCAGGTCAGGTGTATGTCTTGAATTTGAATCACATTTTGCTTATGATTATGGTCTGTTTGATATGAATTTTTATGATTAAAATCCAAGATGATGCAAACACAAACACTGTAGTGTCCTAAATTTCTATTCTTTTAAATGCCTATCAAAGGAAAATATCAACAACAGCCCTGGCCTGAAGAGTTCATGGGCTCCGTCGCTCATTTCACGTCATACAGAATTAAACATTCAGCCCATTTTATACATTTTGGTCCTTTCATGTGTCAGGAAGATTCCACAAAAATAATTAAATGTAATTTCCACACAATCTCACCACTGGTTATGCATTTATTAAATGAGGACATTCTTTTGACCTTCATCATTTACCCACCAAAGGTAAATGTATTGGCGGTAAACAAGACAGCGTGCATGTTCAAGTGTGAACCGGGTGTCAGAAAGATGCTGCGTGCAGTTTCACCGTAAAAGCCAGGCCTCGCTCACCACGACCCAAGATGGCACAAACATGAATAACATGTTAACGCCTTTGTGGCTCTGTAACAAGTGATGTCCTCCGTTTGGTATGATAACAATTACTATGGTCACTTAAAAATAAATATGGTGTTTTCAGACATCTGCTCAAGTGAATGATTATCTACACATGTCAATAAGAGGCTTCTTATTTCTTAATGCCAGATAAAATAAATCATTTAAAGTGAAAATTGCACCACAAAAGCATCGTTCTCTTCTTCAGTGTGATCACCACACACCCACACACACTGACACACTGCCTAACATATTCTCAGCAACTGTATCTGGAACTGATTGTTACAGTGGCTATGATAATTATGCCCTGCAAGACTAAAGATTGGGACCTTACTTTCTGATTGAATGCTGGCAAAACTAGAGGGAGGACAGCCTAACAAGATAGCACAATAATAAGCACAGTGCTGACTTTAAAACAACTGGCCCTGAAACTTCAACATGCAGTGCTGATGAGTGCGTACTGTATGTGTGTGTGTGTGTGTGTGTGTGTGTTCTCTGTGTGGGCAAGCAGGGATGATTCATGACAACAGTCAGTGACTCACCTTACAGCTGAGGACAATGACAGAATGTTGCAGTGAAAAAATAACAACCTACCCAGCTGTAAATTACATATAGATATTTCAGTCTGTTAATTTCTTCACGCTGCAATTACTGTAAGTGACTTTCTTGTCTGAATTATCTGTGGCCTTTCCGTCCCTTTGCCATGCTCCCTGTTTCATTAATGCTGAGGCTTTAACTTTGGAACTTGAAGATTTATTTTAAGAATTTGTTTCCACAAGAGAGAAAACGAATTAGCTATGAAAAGGTTAAATGCACCACTTAGCATTCTGGAAGGATCCAGCTTCATCCTGCAAGTCAATCTATCATTAAATCACCAGCAGCACCATCTCTGCTCCACGCAATGTGAGGACATCAATAAGCCATCTCAAGCAGCATTGGATCAGGCTGGAGAATTGATTATTGTTATCCTAATGGCAAAATGCCATTGCCATTAAAAGGCTGTATCTTATGGAATGGAAGTTGTTTTCAATTTAAGTAGGACAGGTGTATGTTTCCAGTATTGTACTATGTGTAAGCTATGTGCTAGGACGCCTTTATGTTTAGTCTGTTGTCTGATTGGACTACCTTTAAGTCCCCCCAAATTTCAGTCACAGGTGTCACCCTTTGGAAGGGAGAAAAATTACTGGCACATTGAAAATCCAGCAAATGATCTTAGTGGTCAAACTGGAAGAGATGCAGGTCAAACAGACCCACCTTTCTCTCAGGTATCATTCCCAAAGAGCTTCAGAAAGAGTGTCTGAAAAAAAAACTGTATGCATGCCATCATATCCCATCGCAAAATGCATTACAAAAAGAAAATCATATTTTGTTTTTGATGCGAATTTGTCATTATCTGCTAAATGAAATCCAAGTTGTTGCGTTGATACAGACACGCAGGGATTTCCGGGAGCAGCCTAGAAATAGCACCTTTGAAGGGATTAGGGAAATTAAATGTAACTTTAGGATGGTAGCTTCTTTAGCTCTGTTTTTGGTCTCTACCAGCTTGTAAAAAATATCAGACTTTAACTGTTTAATATTCTACAAAAGGGATTTTTGCTGCAGAGCAAGTAACATTTCTTGTGTATTTTGTGTATTTGTGTGTGTGTACAATACAAGAAAAACAGATACAAAGAACTGGTTATGTCTTTAATTCATTGCAAACTGTTCAAGTTTGCTTTTCTTGTCAGGGCGAGGTTCTCAGTTCGAAATAGAAAGCAATTTAAACCGCAGTAGAGCAAACAGTAGCTGAAGAGTTGTGCATCCCTGATCAGCCAATCATTGTGTGGAGAGCTTCTAAATACACCTGTAGCATTAAGACTGACCGTTAGTCTGCAGTCACACTGGCACTGCTGCCATCCCACACATTCAACTGCTTTTTCAGGTCTATCCTCATTTAAATTTCTTTTATATTAAAAGTATGCATGAAGAAAGACCATTTCTTCCTGTGATTCATGTAAATTTGTGGGGGTGTAAGGTGAAGAATAAAGCCTGAGGTTGAGCTGCCTGTCTTATTACACACCTTGGTTTTAACTGAGCTATATATTACAATCCTCAGCAATGAATAAAAGTGGTTCTGAATAGAGCTATACATCTCTCCAGGCTCTCAAATATCACTGCCTAATTTCAACAGAATAAGTCTGTCATATTTTAATTGGGCCAAAATAATTACGTTCCAATTTTATGCTGCTGTAACATTTGCAGATCTGGGCCCATTAAACCCTGCACTACTTCATTACTGCAAGGTGAAACCTTGAACAATTAATGGCTTTAGCCTGTGCCGAGGTGCAACCATAAAGCATTTTTTTCTGCTTAATGTAATCATAAAATGTGTCAAAAATCTGTTCGGTGCTTTATTAGGCCGTGAAGAGGGATTTCTGAGTACATTCAATTATGTTGGGACACACCACCAAATGTCATCTACTGCTCCACAAAAACCACAGCTTCGTATTAATGCTTCACTGAGTCTCTTCCACCGATCGTGATAATACGGCGACGGATGACACAAGCGGTGAATTATGAGGACGTCGGAGTAGCAGGTGTGTGTGCGTGTGTGTCCATGCTGAGCAGCTACTCAGAGAATCTCTGTGTGTTTCACTCTGATGATCCCTAATGAGAAGTAAATGAAGCACTTGTAATGTTGCATGAAGGAGCGAACACCTTGTAAGTGCAGGTATGATTTAAACATGAACACAAAACAAAACATAATTATGTGAGGTGTGCACACAATGAATAAATGTTTAATCTTAAAAAAATAAGCAACCTTTGCTTAAACTTGACCGTTTTCTCTGTTTTTTCTTTTTCTTACATATAAAAATATAATAATTGAGAGTGAAGAATGATTTTAATTAACGCTATAATGCACTTAGCTTAAATTAGGACAACATATTTCAACACACTGGAGTAAAAACAAAAACAAAAACCCCAAGTTTATGAGAAGATTGGCATGAAATGTACTAAATAAGGAAGAAAGGATAAAAAACGAGTGCAAGAACAAAGTTAATAACATGCAGTAGTGGTATACAAAAACATTAGGGAGTGGGGGAGAAGTGCTCTGTGCACTTGGAATAAAAATGCACTATAACAATCAAGTTTTACTTGTTTGTTTGCACCTGCTCTTTTTGTTTGTTTTTGTTTTTTTTGCAGTGATGGCTGAGGGTAACTTTCCAAACTGGAAGGAAAGCCTTACGTGCAAATAAAAGTAAACTCTTGCTGTCATTAAGAAATAGCAATTCATTAATGAATGCTTTAATGAACCAATTGCTTTGGTTCAAAGCAAAATGAGTGCAACTGAGGACAATATAACAGACAGTGGTAAAAACATAACAGCACTGCTTACAACATCTGGAAAATAAAAACTGTCAGTGTCGATTTTTGGAATGAAGGATTGTGGACAATACCATGACGTTTCTGCCCTGTTGGTTTGCTTAGATCCTGTGTTTGGCTATACAAATGAATTGTACTCGGGATCTAGGATAATGTTTTACAGTAGGAGAACGATCTCTGTTCATTAGTGTGACTAAACCTTCCCTGTCTGGGCACAGCTGCTCACATAAAAGCACTAAATGTGTGTTGGTGGAGAAAGATGTTAAAAAAACATAATATGGTTCTTTTTCCGACTTTCTATCATTTACACCAATGATAAGGTAACTTTTTATGTTAAAGGTACGAGAATGATCATTCTTAACTTTGTGACTGTGCATAAAAAGGCATTAATTAGTTTATGTTCAACCCCATTAACTATCAGGATTGTAGATCAGGAAGATTTAATCATCATTAATAGTGAGTTATTAGTCATATTCATGTTGTTCATAGTCAATCTGCTGTTCATGAGACCATCATTTTTTATGCCATTAAAGAGTATTTATTCCAGCTTTCTACAAATCCATCGTCAGGTCATTTATCCTGTCCTGATCTGTCAGCTGTTAACTAAATACTAATATTTAAGGATACAATTGACTTACTCAAGAGGCTTAAAAGTTTAAAAAAGACAATAATTTTAGAAAAAAGCAGTGGTACATTTCTTTATTTAATATGCACATTAAAGGATATATCTTGTTCAAAATGACTCCAAGATTCCTCACAGTGTTACTGGAGGCCAAGATCATCCCGTCTATAGTAAGTATCTGGTTAGACACCATGCTTGTAAGATTTCTGGGTACAATAACCTCCGTTTCATCTGAATGTTTCGTCTGAATTTAGAAGTAGCTTAACTAATTGGTGTGTGTCATCTGGCTTCATTGATAGATAATACTGGGTATCATCTGTATAGCTCACTCAAGCTTTGTTGACATAATAGGAATGTTGGTCTGTAATTAGCTAAGATGGCTGGGCCAACTGACAGTTTTTAACAGTGCTTAAATCCCACCATTTTAACAGCCTGTAGACCGTTTACAGCGGTAATGCAGTTTGAAGTAACCTATTTGTGAGGTGTTACTATACATGATTAGTTATACATGGTTTCAAGTTACCAATGTTGAGTAAAAACTATGTAAAAAGCTCCTTTTCCAGCCTGCCTGTCTCTCACTTATATGCACAAATGTCATTGCCCACTCGCATATTTTAGATTTAGTTATTGATGAAAGTCTGCCAGAGCCTGAGAAATAATGCATACTGTCTCTGGAGGATGATCACATTTAATTCTACAAACCTTTTAGTATTCCTGCTTAATTGTGTGAATGAAAACAAAAAGCAATATGTGCGCTTGAAAATCATATGTCCTTTTCCTCCTCAGGTACTTTTTACAACCAAAGCTGGTCATTGAGGCCAATTACAATTATTCATGCTCTCATACTCCTCTCTTCAAGGCTGTGTTAGGTATTAGCGATGGTCCCAAATCCACGTCTGATGACCATAAAACAGAAATAATCTTATTTGTAAAACACATGTTTACTCCACATCAGCTCAGCATGACTGGGGCGCCTCGTGGCTGAATTCCATACTTTTATTTCCTTCTGTTTCCTTGAAGACCACACCAGTGTTTTAGCTTTTCAAATCAGACTAATTTTAGAGTAGTGTTGTGTATTGTAGAATTTGTTATGAATTCAGTGTGTGGTATAGCTATGGTATTATTATCTAACACTTTTACTTACTTAATAAAACTGGCTGCTTGGCAGCATTACCTCATCCTCACAAAGAACTCAGACTGAATAACGCACACTAAGCTAAAAGCTTCCCCAATCATTAATGACTGGTGATATATTTAAAATTTATTATTAGAAAGAAAAACTAACACTTTAAAATAACTGTTTCCCACAGCTACAATGTTCCAAAAAATAGAAATGTCAAAGTATCTTACTGTATATTTTACAGTTTTGTACTGTCTTTCTAGAATATCATTAAATTTACATAAGTAGACTGTGATCCTACATGCCAAAGGTAAAATAACATAACATCACTCTAAATATAGTAAAACACAATTTACTTGTTTTTTTAATATATGTTTTTGTACACATGCATATTTAGATTGTAAACATACATCCAGAAATGTATCATAATTTCACAAATATTTGTCTGTTATGTGAGAGAATGATCTGTTAAAGTCAAATGTAATACTATGGAAAAATATATAAAACGATCGAAAATGAATGAGAATAATCAATAATTAAAGGAGTATTTGAATTAGAATTTTGCTAAAAATTTCATGTCACCTAGGTCTGATTCAATAATTCAGAGGTAACAAGTGAAAATATAATTAATAGGAATAAAAACGAAAAAAAAAACATATTGTGGCGTGTTGGGGGAACAGCTAGTTCTCTCCCATCATGCCTTGGGACACGTGCTGCTGTTTAGATGTTCTTGTTTTATTGTTTATGGTTACGTTACTTTTAACTGTTATCTTGAATGTTGTGTTTACGCCGTGGTGCAGAGTCAGTTGTTGTTTGGTAGAGAGAGTGCTGTACCATGAGTGACTGCTGTTGTGCTGTTGTTGAACATTGAGGCACATTATAGCACCAGAAAGTGTTTTAATAAGGAGCTCCCCCTACCAGCTTGGGGTTGAATAACAAGCTCAATCTCTGTCTGTGAGCTTCTTTGTTTAGATTTCTCTGCATGTCACAATGTAAAACATTGCACAGCCACGCTCTGCTAATGTTATATGTTTTGAAAAAGAAATGTAGAGGTAGGAATTGCAAGTAATGTAAATAACATGACGCTAAGCATCGGCTAATGAATGTGAACTAAAAACAACAAGGTCGCGGGTATGGCTGCGACCGTAGGAAAAAACCCTAATATGAAGGTATTTTACTGCATTTCACAGTAATGTCTGGTTCTTCTAGAATATCATTAAAGTTACGTAAATAGACTTTGACTTCACATTTTGAATGTAAATTAACGTTACATCACTGTAATGTAATACAACATAATTTTCATGATTATCAAATGTATCTGTCTGTGCATATGCATATTTAGATTGTTAAAATACATTCACAAATGTATCGTGATTTCACAAATATCTGTCCGTTATTTGAAAGATTGAACTGTTGAATTCAAATGTAATGCTATGGAAAAGTATATAACATGATCCCTATAAGCGTGTGTTACATCACCTAAGTATTATTATCATTGCTAGTTAGGGCGATCGTGGCTCAAGAGTTGGCAGTTTGCCTTGTGATCAGAAGGTTGCCGGTTCGAGCCCCGGCTCGGACACTCTCGGTATTGTGTCCGTGGTCAAGACTCTTCACCTACTGGCGATAGCCAGAGGGGCCGATGGTGCGATATGGCAGCCTTGCTTCTGTCTGTCTGTCCCAGGGCATGCAATCAATTATTATTTAAACCAACTGTTAACTGTATATTTCTGTACATATACGTATTATGATTCATATTGCCACATTCATTGACCTTGTTTATAGGTAATTTCATTGTTTGATCACGTTTAAATGTTCCTAATTTAATGTCTAAAAGCACTTGGGGTCCGTGAGCAGTGTGGACCTTTGGTATTACTATTGCTGTTGTCATTAGTATTATTAGTATTATTGTTATTGTTATTATTGTATTGGATGTATGTTTGCTGCACTGTGCTCTTGTGTTCCATGCTGGTGTGTGTACGTGTGGGTGTCTGCGGGTGTGACTGAAGGATGAAGGACAGCTACCTGCAGGCCTGATGGGCGTGGCCCTGCCGGCTGCCGGTCACGCCTAGGTTCTCACACACCTGCTTCTGATCAGGCTCATCGGGGGAGCTACTTAACAGAGTGATGGAGCTTCCTCTGGCGCAGGATCGTTGAGTTAGACTCCATGGCAGTGTCTCAAGTACTGTTAAGTGTATGCCTGCTGGAGTTGGTGCCATAATGGCTGCGTCTGTTGTTTTTTCCTCAGGAGAGCGGAACACGGGACTGCAGGACGCACGGGGTGTGGGTGGGCACAGGAGCAGAGAGCACGGAATACCAGCACTTGGGAGAAGGCACAACACAGGAGTTGAGGGAGCACTCTGCAGTGTACATTTACCCCCACTGTAAATAAATGCACTGTTCATTGCACTAAGTCCAGCGTTTGGGTCCTTTCTCCAACATCCCCCACGGCTTGCCCTGGCAAACCGTGACATTATGTCTTTTAAATTCTTGATCTTTGCGAGCTATCTCAGTTTCACTGTGAGCTGCAATTCTGGTATAGGAGGAGAAAGACACACAAACCATTTATCCGCAACACCAAACCTTCCATTTTGCTCATTTCCAGTTCCAGAATTCTTTTGTTTGATTCCACTGGGTTAGCTTTGCACGAGTCAGTTCAAAATAATCCGCCTTTTTCTCATACCCCAGTCCTCTGTCTAAAACCAGCTGTTTTAGCTTCTTTCTTTGTTCTTCTTATTGGCTGCCCCTGGAAATGGGGCTGTGTTTTTGGCATTCAGGAATTACTTGTTCACTCTGTGCAACCCATAAGACATATGCCCTCTGTAGTCTGAAGATCACACTCAAACCTTTCCTTTTTAATAGGGTTGGGGTGTATAGTGAGGGCTGGCTCAGTTGACCCAAGACCATCCCTTAGTTATGCTGCTGAGACACACTCACCTCTTTCCACTCTCCATGTGTTTATTGTCATTACATCGTCGCCTTCTCTCTCCTTTAGTTTGTGTTAAGTCCTGCTTTTTTTAGTTTCTATTTCCTCTCACCCCAACTGGTCATGGTATGTTGGGGGTTGTTCTGCTGGTGGTTTCTTCCTCTTAAAAGGGAGTTGTTTCTTCTTACCACTGCAAAATGTTTGCTCATTAATGGCTTGGTTGATTGAGAGGGCTTTCTATAGGGTTTCACCTTACAATATAAAGTGAACTGAGGCAGCTCTTGTTCTAATTTTACACTATATCACTAAACCTGAATTTAATTGAACTGGATCTCATTTGAAACTTTGGTCAGCTGTGTAAATGACAGGCATGTTTTGGGCCCAGTTCCAGATCCAAATCTGGGTACTGAGTGTAATGTATTTCTAACAGAATAACTAGATATGAGTCTGAATTTCTGAAATGTCTCACAGAAACCATGTGGTGATTGGGGTGGATGTTGAAAGTACGCCAATGGACACTCAGTCAGAATCGTTATAAGCTGATTCATACCAAAAACGGAATTTCCCATTTCCTTTATATGTCCAAGTCATACAAAATATGCAGTGTGAAGAAAATACAAATTTTGAATTTGAATTAGTATTTGAACTGCTAATGTGCTTGGATTTTGTGTCAGTGTCATTCGGAGTTTAAAGACTAAACTATGATGAGGTAAGGTTATTTGACTCGTATTAAAAACTGCTAAAATGGTGTAAACAAATTAAACTAACCAAACGAGTTAATGAGAATTGTATAGACTACAGGGGAATATTCAATTGGTGTTTCTAAATAATTTTATATTTTAATGTAGGAATATGCTGCACCTTTATATATTTGTGAAGGACTGTTTGGCTGACAAAAGAAATTTTACATATAGGGAATATAAACTATAAGCATACAGTGTATTAATAATGTTTTGTAAAGCTTTGTGTGCTTGTGGACCTTTCCATTTTTGTCTATTCAAAAAAGGTTTCAAGAAAGTCAACAAAGTTTTGCCAGTCCTAGAAACAACCATAAACATTTAAAAGTAAATAAGTGATGTGGTTACTATTATATAATAGTAACCACTTCACTTTATAATAGACTAATATAGTCCACAAAGCACAATTTTGTCAACTTTTTTCTAAAAGTGACTCTGGGTAACCTGGATTTTGCATCATTTATCTCTATTTTATAAATAAGTGACTGGCACAGAACAGAGAGCATATAGTGGGCCACCAATTACAAGCTGTGAGGAGAAAACTCTTAGGAGGCAAGAAACACAGACTCAAAGATTTTTTACATGTACATGGGCGATGCCCCGACACGGTCCGATCTGTTCTTGCACTAACGTGTGCACAACAGATGTGACACAGAGAGAATCGCGCGGGGCTATCCGTACATCCTTTATTTATGCTCAAACACTTTCACAACTGGTAGGTGTGGCATGTACAGAACTCAATAACAATTCCTTAAAAGGAGAGACCGTTAGCTTATCTGTTGAAACAGTAAAAAGGCGTTTAACGGTCATATTCTGCAGTTGTACAACTCATAAGCTCTTCTTCCTTTAAATGAAGCTACAAATAAACATAACACAAAACTCAAAATCTTCCAACACAAGCTCTATCGAGATGTCAAAAAACGACTATTCTTACTTATTGTTATGAGCCTGATAGAAAGTAAACAGAGACAACACAGCCTGGAAGGAGCATCTTTGCTAACTGCATTAGGGTTCTACATATGGGACTACTAAGCCACCGGAGCATGCGTTCTGCATTTCTTTATTTCATTAGTCAGGTCAAGAAACTGCAAGAACACAATGAATTTATATGGTGAAGGTACCCACAGATTTTCCTGTAGCTCAGTGTTATACAGTACTGTCCATTTATTCTGATGCTGGGCCACAGGTTATTATGAGCGCATAGCTGGATGGATGGCTCAGAGCAGTGAGTGTGGTATCAAAGCTTTGGCTCTGCATATCGCTCTTCGTTACGTTTTGACCCTGAATATTGGGAACATATTTCTACAAATCCGCAACAATTATTTCCCCTCATTACTAAAATTCATTATTGGTATTTTGATGAAAAGGGCAAAATTAAACTGAGCATCAGACGAATAGAAAATGCGTCTTGCTTTCCAGGCAGCCAGGTTCTTCTTTACGCTGAGCTGCTGGATTTGAGTGTTTCTGGTTTTTCGTCACATTTCTGCACAGAGCTCAGTACGCAGTGAAAAGGTTATGTATCATTTGTTTTCTCAGCAGTGCTCTCACAGACACACTGATGGCTTTTTGTTTGTTTCTTATTCCCTGGTATCAGATCTGTTATGAACAAAACTGAAAAATTAGCATGTATTTCAGTAATTCATGTAATTTGTGTTAAATGGTGTAACATTGATTTTAATAAATACCTGCAGCCTCACACAGCCTGCTAAAATAGTAACAAAGAACAAGGCACTCATTTAACCCTGTGACATTAACGCATGGATAGGTCAGGATCAGGAAATGTTTGTCTTCTCCTACACATCATCGGCTGCACACAGATTTCAAGTTTATATGTTGGATAGTTTGTAGTAATGCAGCTCTCTGGTTTCTCCACCTGAGCTGTCAGATTTATTCACACCACACATTTACCCACACATTGTCCCTAGAACAGTTCTTCTTCATCTGCCTCTCTTTGGGCCTAATTCACACCAAATGCTTTTGTGCAAATATGTCTGGAAACATATAAAAGTTTAATGCTCAATTTTGTCATTCATATATATTTGATAGTACTCTACAAACAAATCTGGAACTGCCTCAGACCACCCTTATGAACACACGATGACGGCTAGGCTGTGCTAGAAAATTTAAACACTATTTTAAACTGACAGCTGAGACATGATGCACTTTAATTTATTATTGCTTGGATGCTTTTATTGAAATCATGTGTCTCACATTCAGTTTAAGTGCAAAGAATCCGTTCGGTGCCATTTTTCATTGGCTTCTGGCATAATACGTATTCTCCCCCAGTCTACAAAATCTCATGGTTTGTAATGTGGATGTAACAGAGAGAGGACCTGACCATTATCCTGTCCATGACATGTCTTTGCTGAAGCAGCTGGGTATATGTTGTCTGGTAATGAACATGTTTTTGATTGCTGTCACGTTGATCTTATGTGATGTTGCTAATTAAGACTTGAGAAAAACTTTTATCCTCGGAGCTCACCATTTTGGCTTTGTTATTGAACTCCATCATACCAGCTACACCTGGTGCTGCAGCTCTTTTAGCTTCAAGAGTTTTGGTACCTGTGGAATTCCTTACATTTTTCATGGTCTTGCATCTTCTGATGGGTTTGTCACCTTCACTGTTTTTCCATATTTCACATCTGTCTATTCAGCAAAATCTGAATTAGTAATAAAATTAGTAAAACAAAAGTAATACAAGACTCTAGTGCCCTCATCAGGATGAATCACATTTGACCTATCTTCAAATAAAAATTGAGAAAGTAGTTTACTATAGTCCAAACTGACTTCAAAAACCCCAGTGTGGCAGAGAGAAAAGGAACCAAACAACTGCTCATTCTGGCCTGATTGGCCCCCAGCCGACCACCTCACCCACCCACCCACCCACCCTTTCCCTGATCTCACCCATCACTCCCACTGCTGGACACTTTATAGCCAGCCATAAACAATAAGCAGAGAACCTGTCATTGTGCCCACCAATGCAGCAGCAGCCGTCTCAGGGGGTCATCTAATTAATGCAGAGGATTATTGCCGGGTCTCTGGGCCGAGGCTAGGCCCCGCTGTCTCTGAATAGGGTCATTATGGGAGGTAATGAACGGGGTGAGCAATGAGTTTTGGGCCGACTTGGCAAGGGGCTGTCTCAAATGTCAAAGCCACAATGTAATCATCACTTTGTTCGAGGCACTGGGGATGCACTTTATTTGTTTTTGCAGAACTAGTAGTGTGGAAACTGCAAAGATGGAGTCAAGAATTGACTCATCTGCAAGGATAAGGAAGGGTTAGTTACTGACTGTAGCAAAAGGTGTTACTGTTTAACAGCCTCCTGTTGATACAGTGGCTGTTATGGCTCAGGCAAAAGTTTGATCTTGAGATTCATACATAAACTACCTAAAGATATAGTGACTCAGAATTGCTACATCCAGCCAGTTCCCTGCTGGTGAGAGTTTCCCCTCCTCGTGAGCATGTGCACTTTCCACTATCAACATGCTCTTTCATTCAACTGAAATGTCACCAAGATGTGGCACAACAAGTTTGACACATAATTTCAAACTGTTTTGACAGTGTTTCACCCACATTTTTTTATCTAATTCACACACACACACACACACACACACACACACACACACACACACACACACACACACACACACACACACACACACACACACACAAACATTAGAGAACATGTGTAATTTGTCTGATATGTCTCATACAGCAACAGATATAACCTTCATTTACTGTCTGCTGGGCTACTACTTGGTCAGACATCACTTTAATTTATGATTATGACCTATTTTTTCCATCAGACAGAGTTCAAGTGTAAAAATAGTTTATGTCAGAAGAATTGGTTCCAAATATTTTATGAAGTTGGCCCTTCTAGCAACAATGTAGCACGCAATTTAAGATGCTTTTTCAGTACAGTTAATACTCATTGGTCTAAGGCAGGCTCCTGCCTGTACACGGGAGCCTGAACGCATGAAGCCAATTTACTTTGTGTAAATTTGCTGGACAATCAACAACATCATTCTCACATTGATGTAATCAGATCATTATACAAACTTAGTTCCAGGAAACTGGCATGCACATTGTGGATAGACTCTGTGGGTCTTTGAGGGTAAACTCTAGGGAGACCAGAGTGCGAGGCAACCTGCTGCTGCTCTGCTTTCACTGCTCTTAGATCAGTTACTAACCGTACTTCATGTGGTCACACAGCTAGCATTAGCAGGTAAACAAGTTTCAATGATTGAGCACTGTAACATGAGTTTCCTCTTGCTAACCACCTTGGCCAACATGTGTGATGTAGAGTATGACAAACGTGTTAATAACTGCTAACATTAACAAAGAACACTATGACAACAATTAAGAAAGCATCTCTGACCATGTCCGTTTTACTGAAACATCAAGTTGAGTTAACCATGTCACACAAAATCATCAGATTTTTAAAATACAAATTTTCCTTTCAGAGATATGTGGCCCTCAGAGGACAGTCACAACAAACGTGATTTATAGAATGAGAACAGAAAACAAATATAAAGAAATAATATAAAAATAAATATTCAAATCTATTCATATTTACTGTTTTAAATACATTCATACACACACACACATGGACACCGATGTATATATATCATACATGCCAACCCTCCTGATTTTTCCAGGAGAATCCTGAATTTCAGTGCCCCTCCCTAAAATCTCCCAGAGCCACCATTTTCCCGAATTTCTCCCAATTTTCCACCCAGACAGCAAAACTAAGTAGCGGCAGCTACTTGGTTTTAATATTACTCTTATTACTCTTCCTGGGTCGAAAAATAAACTTTTGACTTTTCAGGTGAGAATGTAGCTGTGTAAACTTCAAATATCTGAGCCGGCGTGAACAGCAAACTCCCAGCACATCGTGTTCAACTCCCGCGGTCTTTCGCTACTTAGATTAATATTTTAATTTCACTCCAACGAGAGAGCTTGTGACATAGTTCTGAAGGCTGGACCGTCCAGTTTCACAGTCGCTCACTTCTGGCCTACCAGACTTTCTGAGGACCCGGCCCACACTTTGAAGGCCGGGTCCTCAGGTGGATGCAGCCTCTGAATTTGGTAAATGTAGGTGTTACGATTCGGTGTTGTCAGTGTTTTGTTTTAGGCGTGACTGTTATGTGTTTCCTGTTTTACTTTGAAGGTCTGTCTTATCTCAGTGTGTTCAGTTTACGCTTCCTTGTCTCGTCAGTTCTGATTTGCCCCAGCTGTGTTTCCCTCTTGTTGTCTTTTCCTTGATTGCTCCCTCTATGTATTTAAGCCCTGTGTTTCAGTTTGTCAGTGTGGTGATCGTTCCCCCTGGTTGTAAATAGTTTGGTGCTTTGATGTAAATAGTTGTCGATACGGTCGTTTTGGGATTATTGTGGAGACCTGTATTAGTCTTTTTTGTTGGTTCGCCCTCCTTAAGAGCAGTAAGCGTGGGGGCATTTTTTCCTTACTTTATTTTTCCTGTGTTGCACGCCGGTTGCCTAGGCCGGGGTGTAACATAGGTTTGCTATAACTGCTGTTAACTCTGCAAAAAAAAAACCCTGAAGCAATCTCTTCTAATTTAAATGAAAGAAAGTAAGTCCAGTTACACATGGACAAGTTTTGTGTGTTTTTTATTGTACTGAAATGTGAAATGTGTAAAAAGAAATGTGATGTCAAGTATTCATATTCCTGAGTTTGTAGAAATTCCTGAGGAAGACAAGTTATTCAGCGTCTATTCTAAACAGTGCCATATGTGATACTTAACTAGAAGCACTAATGACGCTCAGTTTGAAATGTTTGTTATTAACGCATGACATGCCACCATATGTGCACAGCAAACAAACAAAAATTACGACTGCATCAGCGAATGTTATGAAACACCATGACTTCACATATGAATCAGCTGTTTAAAGGGCTGCAGAATGTCAAACATGGTTTGGTGAATCTTTCAGTCATACTGAATGCTTAGTTGACAGCAGTTGTGTTCCTCCTCTAAGCTCACTTGTTTTCAGGCACTGCCTTTGTCTGCTTAACCTTCCTCTTGTGCTAGCTTTCTGTTACTATCTCTTATGCTAATGTGTCGATTTGACCCGTGTCTTAAATCAGCCAAAAGAATACCATCAAAACAGTAATTCACCATTCAGTTTGATTGTAACCTATTGGTTAACTTGTTGGGCTTCCTGATCCATGAATTGTGGTTTTAATATTTTTCTTGTGGCCCACCGGACCTTTCTCTTTACAGTATACACCTCTCGTTTGCAGTCTAAATAAATGGTAAACTAAACCTGAAGAGAATTCTATAAAAAAAAATAAAAAGTAGTTTTGTTATTTCACTATTCTCACATCACTAAAATACATTTGTCTTATTCGTTTTTATATTAATAATATTAACTATAGTAATGTCTGTGGTGTTACTGGTCAATTCGGACTAGGGGTGGGTTTGAAAAAACGATTTTCCGACAGCTTGTTTCAGTTTCAGATTCTGAAACTGCAGGTTTCGTCACTCTCTGACCAAAATTCACTGAACCAGCAGCCAAAGGAGATTTATTTATTTATTTGTTTGTTTGTTTTTTTAGATGACCTCAGGCAAGAAAGCCTAATGTCTGCTGTTTAATAGCAAAGAAATGTAAACATTTTAAAATGATGCCAAATTTCAAAATGCTCAGCTGTGTCTGTAATCAAACTTCTGTAACTCTGCTTCCCTTCAGCAGCATCAGGTAATGTTTATATGCTGATTCATTGTTGAGTCAAAACTGAATCGAATCAAATCAAATCAGTTATAGAAATCAGAAATCAGGCCGGAACCCTAATTTTGATCCATTCACATTTACTTCAAGAAAAGGGTCAAAAAATAATTTTTCACAACATTTTGTTTTGGACAATATTAAAAAATCAGCGGTGGTGTTTTTAACAACAGATTTTGAAGAAAGTGGAGCCCTGTCCTTTACCTGCAAAGTTTAAGGGGGCAGCTCCGATTTTGAGAACGTGAACAGATTTGCCAAATGTCGCTCTAGAATCTCTAAAATCTGAGGATTCCCGAGTCCAGTTAAACTGCAGTTCATAGTGTCAGTATCAGGCATGTAAACGTGAGCAGAACTGTAGAGATGAACATGTTTTCCACTGAGTGCTGTTAACTTTAAGTGTACCACCAAACTGAGTCATCCATTTTTAGCTTCCATCATATTATCACTGTTTTAATGAGCAGCACATG
The DNA here is from genome assembly GCF_000239375.1 of Pundamilia nyererei. Classification (NCBI taxonomy): domain Eukaryota; kingdom Metazoa; phylum Chordata; class Actinopteri; order Cichliformes; family Cichlidae; genus Pundamilia; species Pundamilia nyererei. Next base: position 63,224 of record NW_005187781.1, on the reverse strand, counting down.
TTTTGTCAGGGGAAAAAACCTAGCATATTAGTCTGACAGTGTAGTAACAAGTGAAGGAATCAACATATTTGGACTCATAAGTAATTTTGGTCATGCAACGTTACATCCCTGTATACGTATTAAAAACAGCATTGCCAAAGTGAAGCCAAAATATTTTCTCCTTCTCAACATTTTCAAGATCAGACCAGCTGGGAGTTTGAATCCCTCATGCATGTCCTGGGTCAGCCCTGAAATCATCCAGTCATCCCTAAAATGCTTTCAAATGGAGACAGATGGGGCACATTTTATAGGACTCCTGACTGCTGCCAGACCAGTGTGAGAGAACAAAAGTCAGCTGAAGACCCAGATATTTATATATTCAGCCTGACTTTTAAAAAAATATATAAATCATCCTCTACCAGAGGACCTGAGCTTGAGGGTCCTGCACAATATCTTTGCTGTTCCTGTGTTCTTCTGGATGGAGATCTCAGATGTTGTTCCTGGAGCCACTTGCCTAGCTTGGGGGACACTGCACTGAGAGAACCGATTACCACTGGGACAGATATTGCCTTCACCCTCCGCATCTTCTCGAGTTCTTTTCTCAGCCCTTGGTATTTCTTCTACATCTATCACGACGACTGCTTTCCTCCACTTGTCCACTACGACTGTATCCAGTTGGTTAGCCATCCCCAGTTTGTCTGTCTGCATCTTGAAGTCCCACAGGATTGTGAGAACCACTATACAGTATTTCCTTCCTTTCCTTACAATAAAAAAATGAAAAAAAGACAAAAAAAAATAAAGATAACTTAGATACTGGTGGTGCAAAACATATTCTAAAAAACTTAAACTGGATTTAAATGCAGCTTTACTGATATAGTTAAATGTATGGCAGCACAGCTGCATGGTGTAAATTATTTTTTATGCATGTTGCATGTCCACTTTAAACACACCACACAGACAGCTCATGAGATTTCTTTCCATAATGTTATAATGTGGCACAGTTGTTTTTTCTGATTTTGTTTATTATTCGAGTTTTTGGATTTTGTGAATATTTAGAGCGTTTCTGTTTTATTTTCATGCTTTTAGTGTTTGAATTTCTGGCACAAGTTTTTCAGTCTTCCCAAGTGTTTCCATTAGTGTGAAGTTGCTCTGTGTAGGTATGAGTCTAACCTTTGTATTTGTCAGTTACTTTCTGTGTTATTTCGGTAGTTACAGTGGGGCAAAAAAGTATTTAGTCAGCCACCGATTGTGCAAGTTCCCCCACCTACAATGATGACAGAGGTCAGTAATTTGCACCAGAGGTACACTTCAACTGTGAGAGACAGAATGTGAAAAAAAAATCCATGAATCCACATGGTAGGATTTG
>NW_005187781.1:58043-60639 GCF_000239375.1 Pundamilia nyererei | reverse complement strand
CTTTACAAATCCTACCATGTGAATTCATGGATTTTTTTTTCACATTCTGTCTCTCACAGTTGAAGTGTACCTCTGGTGCAAATTACTGACCTTTGTCATCATTTTAAGTGGGGGAACTTGCACAATCGGTGGCTGACTAAATCCTTTTTTGCCCCACTGTATGCATGTCTGCATTAAGTTTCCCTAGCTGTGTTGCATTCCTTTATTTGCCCTGTGTGTAAAACTAGCTTCAGTTAAACATTCAATGACATTACAATCACTCGATCTACAGATACCATTAAGCAAAGCTGAAGTTAAAAGTATTATAAATAGTCAAACCCAAAGCATATGACGGGAACGCTGTAATATCACCAACAGGAAGGCATTTATAAACCATTCAAAAGTATTTTGGTCACAGGAAAAAAGAGTGGATAGAAACTGGAAAGATGAAATGACAATCACTCACATTAGGTTATAGGACACAGAGGTTTTAATAAAACCCTAAAGTTAATAGGCAAACTGGCCAACTGGACAGTGTGGACACTCCAATAAACTGGAACCTGTTCAGCATGAATTGTTCGAATGCTGGCCCAAAGTCTAGGAAAGCACGGCATTAATAACCATTTTTTAAGGAGCTAAAGATAAATTTTACATTACATTAAACTTGCTTAAAATAATGTGCTGTCGTGGTCAACTGTTAAAATTTGTAAGTATGAAGTTAATAAAAAGAATCCTGCTCCACACTCCTGTGGGTGGCAGTAATACACCCTTAAGCTGGTTTGCCAAGTGCGATTAAATCAAGGGGAAGAAGAAGAGCTTCAGTTTTCCTTTTGTTCCTCGCCATTCCTTTGTGATTCTCTCTCGCAGAATGTGTTTTCACTTGCTTTTTGGTAAATGGACTGATTCTTATATGGCACTTTTCTATTCTCCCACAGTGCTCAAAGAGTTAACATGCCTTATACACTCATTCAGCACCCATTTCTAAGTGTTTTTAATCTAACATTCACCCACATAGATGCATCGGTTATTCATGACTCATTCAGTGTATATAAAGTTCTCTCTCTCTTTTTTGCACAGTCGAGGAGCGTATCCGGTCACATTTCACTGAGTGTTGTATAACTATGCATGTGGCAAATAAAGAATCTTGAATCTAGAACCTTGTGATGCTAAACTGCAGGTTTACATTCACTGCTGTGTTGTAGAGGGTGATTTGTTCCTCAGATATCCTCCAGATAAACTTCTGGTCTGCAGGGTCCCAAAAATAGAAATTTAAAATGTCATGATTTTGTAATTAATTGAAAAATACAAGTTAATTACTTTAAAGTGTAAAAAGAACTGTGTTCCTTATTCAGTTTGATTCCATTTATTTATTTCCCTTTTAAAATTGCATTTTCACATCCATTTTGAAAAATCAATTTAATTCTGAATTCACACACATTAAAATACCAGATGATTATTTAGAATTATTCTGTTTAGACATTAGATTAACTTGTAAATGAATTCATTAAAACATCATTTTATTATACAGTTAATTACTAATTCGTCAAATGTTTTACTACTTCTCATCCTGCTTCTGAGACCTTGTGGCTCCTCCATAGACGGCCTTCTGGAACCAGAAAAGTGAGTGAATCTCATGAAATGCAAATTGCCAGATTGGTGTTGACTATCTTAGGACTGACATGAGATGAATATTATGTAAATACTGTTCCCCTCTTTCACTCTGCCTGGTGTCATGGAGGACAGGCATGAGTAATGTAAACAGCGTTAGCAGATGCTAGGTGCTAGACGGCCAGCGAGATGGAGTGACACATTCAAGATTTCATATTTACCAGAGAAAAATGAGTTTTCATCCCCTCCAATGTTGGACCACATTGGCATTGTGTGTGGGTGGGTTTGTGTGTTTGGCAGGAATAGGGATTCACTGCTAGTCAAAACGGTGTTGCTTCCAATTTTTGTTATATTCATGCAATAAAATTGCATCAGAATCGAGTTCAGGTAGCGAGAGCTAGTGCGATGCACAATTACACCCAAATTCAGTACGGTAGACATATAAATAAATGTTTAAATAAAAAGCAGTGGACAAGAAGCCCTTCAAGAGTGCAAACCTCTGCCAAGGCAGCTCACACTGAGCAATATTTACTGCTAAGGGAGTTTAGTTTATTTTCATATAAACATTATGCGGGAGTAGATAATGGATAATAGGTATTGATTTTTAAATAACTACTCATGCATAACTCAACCTTATATTATATTATAATAGAGTATATTTCTACGTAGCTCATTTTCTTCCTGTTTATAAAACAGAGAGTAAAGATAACACACGTGGGTGTCAGTATAAACGAAAGGCAGATGAGAGACACAGAGTGAGATCAAATGGTCAAGAAATCATACATATACAAACACGACAGTGTACATCACTGTCACAACAGTGTTTGTTTTTGTCACGGGTTGCTCTGAGGATCCACTCGCAGGACTCCGGAGTGTGTTGTAACAGAGACAGTTTATTCACAAAAATCTTCACCAAGTGTATTTACAGGCAGTGCGAGGACAGTGCTATATACAAGATGTGCGAGGACGGGTTCCAGGGCTCCAGGGAAAACAAGGGGATCACACACAC
>NW_005187781.1:53877-55819 GCF_000239375.1 Pundamilia nyererei | reverse complement strand
GTTAGTGGCAAAGCAATCTTGCTGTAGTCACGAATGAACCTCCGATAAAAGTTTGCAAAACCGAGGAACCGTTGAAGCTGCTTACGGTTAGGCGGCGTGGGCCAGTCTAAGACTGCTTGTACCTTAGCTGGATCGGTTCTTAAATCGCCCCGTTCGATGATGTAGCCCAAAAACGACACAGTACTCATATGAAACTCGCACTTCTCCCCTTTAACAAACAGCCGATTCTCCAGGAGGCGTTGCAGGACTTGTCTGACGTGATGTACATGATCCGGGAGAGAGCGGGAGAAGATGAGAATGTCGTCAAGGTACACAAACACACAACGAGAGATTGCTGATCAGTGCCTTGCCGACCCCGCAGGTCGTGACAGTTTTCATTCAAAGGCTTTATGGCTTTTCCTATAATACCTGTTGGGCCGGTCTCTTGTCAGAATGCCCGGGCCGATTATTTGTCCCAGTCCTGGTTTCTGGAGATCCCTGGCAGACTTCTCACCCATCCACAATCAAGCTCCGTACTTTAACTCAGTCTACACTACTGCTCCTTGCTAGATTGTTAAACTACTCATATAGTAGTGTAGCTAAGGCCATTTTTATCCAGTTCATTAACCTGTTGTCTTAATGTAGCTCAAGATTGCATTCATTTTCTCGTCTCTTCCTTTACCCAGAGAACCCTCCGAAAATCTGTCTGCCTATTCTAATCTACTTTTGCCCGCATTTAATCTGGTGACTGGAAGAGTCACCAGACCTTTATTCCCTCTGTTCAGTCATCATGCACCCTGATGAAAGGAGGAGAGACTGTCTACTTCCTGGTTTGTCCACATGAGAAAACCGGCTCAAAGCACTCTGGAGACCTTAATCCTGGACTCTCAGCTCACAGCTTTTAAGCCTAATCAGAAAACAGCTCGTCTGACTAAGTTCTAACTCTCTGACCAGTTTCTAATGAATACTCATTAGCTTTCAATACCTGCAGCAAATATACCACTCAGACGTATGTACAGTTTGCTTACCTCATGCTTGGCCTCTGGGTGTTAATATAAACTACCATCTGAACGTACAAAACCAGTGCTTTCTCTTTACATCTTTCTAACATTTGCTCATTTAAACCACTGAACTAATCTATGTTTTCAGCATTTTTGTCATGGTCCTGCGGCCATGACTCAGTGACTTTGTGTTTATGTTCTTTATTGTTATTACTTTCATTATTATTCTTGGGCTGTTTTGGGATGGTTTGTGTTTGGGATTTTAGACACTGGGTTCTGGGTTTGTGCTCCCTCTATTGGTCCCTTGTGTTAGTGTTCCCCTGTCTCGTCAGGTTAATCAGGTCCAGCTGTTTCCCCCACCTGTGTGTGATTTCCCAGTGTCTCTTTGTGTACTTATAGTGTGTGTTTTCCCCTGCTCCTCGTCGCGTCGTTTGTATTCATACCTTGTGAAATCCCCTGCGTGCTCTCCCTGCTGTTCTCCCTTCATGTTCAGGTTTGCCACTCCTTTGTGTAGTTTATCCCAGTTTAGTTCGTCCTTAGTTCTGTTTGCCATCTCCACTTTATGTCTGGTATTGTTAATAAATCACCCTTCACATCTGACTAAGTGCTGCATTTGAGTCCTCCTTCCACTCTTCACACGGCCGCTGCCCCGAACCGTGACAATTTTAGTTAATTCAGATATTCCTGACCAGTGATGGCAATAACAGCGTTAAAAGTAACTTTTTTCAGTAATTACTAATCTAACGAATTACTATTTTAACGCGTTACCGTTACTAACCAAAAAAGAATTTTTTTTTTCATGAGAGCATGAGGGTGGGAATGGATGTTTGTATCCGTGTTTGCCTGGATGTCTGTGTCTATATGTCAGGTTGGGTGTCAGGCGCCACCTCTCTGGGCACATCTCAGGCCCTCCAAGGTTTGGAGGCCTATCTCCCCCTACCACCACTTCCCCTGCCAGTGGC
>NW_005187781.1:33128-53103 GCF_000239375.1 Pundamilia nyererei | reverse complement strand
CAAGTCTGTCCCGTATTCAGTAAGTGAAAATAAAATAAACAATAAAAGGTGAATCAAATGGACCATTACGGCAAGGCTGGGATGGTCAATTTGGTAAAGTAAATCCGTTGGGCATCTTTCTTTGCCTTTAGACAACAATTCTGATGGCAAAAGAGCCAAACGAGACAGGCAAAAAAAACAAAAACACAAAAAAAAATCTTATTTGATGCAGAACAGCTGATTGTTCTGTAAATAGTTTGAAATGGTTCTAAAAAAATCCACTGTAGCTGCATTTTTAAGGAAATAGCTGCAAATAACTGACATTTTTTAAAACCTATGCACAGGTTTTGCAAACACCAGTTTTTGCATTTCAAGTTATGAAGATGATTTGTTAAACATGTTTTGTGATTGTTACAGTAAAAAATCTAACTTTTTTTCTACTCTCATGTTGTTTTTTCTGATTATAGATTTTGTGTTAATATAGGTCGTCAAAATGAAAAAATAAGGTCAATAGTTAAATGTAGAGGTAAAATCAATAGTAGTCAAAAACGGCCAATTATACCCAGCACCCCAGAGGGTTAAGCAATAGTAATTAGTTACTTTTATAGTATTGTAACTCAGTTACTAACTCAATTACTTTTTGAAGAAGTAACTAGTAACTATAACTAATTACTTTTTCAAGTGACTTGCCCGACGCTGTTCCTGACACAGGCTATGCTGCCATGTTCATTAGGTTTTTTTTACAGCTTAACCACTGCAAAACAATCACAATTCTTTCTTTTGATTTAGTGCTTAGTTTTCCAGCTTTCTAGGCTTTCTAGTGAACTATTTCCAACTCTTAGTTTTCCCTTTTTTTGTCCTAATCTTCTAATCATATGCTGTATTCCTGTAACATGTATAAATCATGTTTGAGTGAGCCGCTTAGTGAGATTTTGAGTGAACACCAGTCTTCCAAAATACTCTCGCATAAACAGGTATAATCTTCACAGGGGTATAAACCCTAATTCTTCTTTTCCTTGTCTGCATATACTTTAAAATGCTTAGATGTTGATTTCAAATGTGGCCAAAAAGTCAAATAATTAGGTACAAGTTCTCCATATGAGCCAAATATTTAGGCTTCAGACTTTTCTCAGTGCTCCAACACACCAACAAGTCTTTTTATTTCTCTTTTTTCTTTTTAAAGTTTCATGTCAAGTTGACATTAGCTCTGACATGGTTTTCTTTCAGCATAGTACACCCATACCCGATAATTGAAACTACAAACTTGAAGCATCTAAAATGTATAAATGCAGGTTTTTAGACTGAACACTGACACACACTGGACAGAAGAAGCCGAGTTAGAAGGTTTATTGAAAATGAGCCTAAAGGGTGAATGGTAAAATCCCAGAGCCAATGAATGGCTGGAGGTTGCTACTGAAAACCTGATGGAGTCTAGGCTGGTAAATCCCTTGATGCAAAAGATGGCTTGAGCTTGCACTTAACAGGAATAGTTCTGAAAAACAATGAGAATCTGAAGTACAAGGAAGGTTATGTATGTTAGTGACCAGTAATTAAGCTTTTGCTTGTTGTCTCATTGTGAGGCAGAAGGAAAATAAGCATGCACTGTAGGGATTATGACAATTTAAGCCTAAACATTAACAAAAAACTACATACATTCATACATCTGTCAACAGGACCGGCAAAAGAAAAATATATATAAATATAATATAAAAAATTAAAATGATGTAGGTTTCGGTACATATGGAACATTTGTTGCTCCTGGTGAATGTGCTTTCTACACTCATATGCTAAATCTAAGGTTTAGTCTGGAGTTTGGAGTATATAGTTTATACAAAAATACAGACGTCAACAGAAACAATATGTTCTGACTTTAGTCTTCTAAGAAAGTTCCAAAATCGCACCTAAATTGTACTGGGATGAATATTTTCCATAGCTGTTTAAATAGTTTCCACGGTATGTTTGGCGATTCCCCTTCAGTTCATGCAAATTTCTTCTGCAGTCAATGAAATCCAAAGTATTGATATGCTAACTGATATCAAGAGTGACAATGTGTATACTAAACAGCTTGAATATTTCCCAGACAATATTGCTCCTGTCAACATAACCGCGTTTACACCTGCTGTTGAAATGAACCAGTGTCTGGACAGCATAACTTGCATGTTAAATACAAACTCCAAGTTCACACAGGTTTTACGGCCAGAGGAACAGAGGAATATACAGTATTCACTATATGGTTCTTGTTTTCAATATACACTTAACTGAGTTTATTTAAATACTGAAATTACCAGTATTTAGTTCACAGAGCTTGTTAGTATTGCACTTTAATGCACGGCAGAGCAATTATCTTGATTTTTCTGTTGGTTTTCATCAGTTAAAGGTTTGGAGAGAACTATTGGTAAGGTTATCACATCCCTTCTCCCGATCTGTGAATGTAAGGTCTTAAGTTTGATCAAAGTGGCCTTAAAAGGCTCTTAAAAAGTCTTAAATTTGGCTTCCTTAAACCTGCAGATACCCTACAACCAGCACTTTACATTTTCACTCTTGTGAACTGAGTTCTATTCTCTATGCAGGTAATAACTTTGGAAAGTGGGCCCAGAGTGGGCTGGCAGGTTTTGCAGGAAAGTCTTGCAGCAGGCTTCAAAGAGGATATCACCCCAATAGAGTACCTCACTCTTAGAGTGCTGGTTTACTTGTGGTTCCTTAAAAGTAGAATGGGAGACAGCGCCTTCAGATTCCAGGTGCCTCTTCTCTGAAACTAGCTCCCAATTTGGATTCAGACGACAAACACTATTTCTACTTTTAAGATTAGGCTTACAACAGTTAGGCCAGGATCAGATAACCCTGAATCCTCCCTTAGTCAAGATGCAATAGGTCCAAGCTGGTGGGGGCTTCCCATACTGCAGTGTTTTCACATATATGTAAAGAAGTAGTTTTATTTAATTTTATTGTTTTTTGTAAAAACTAAATAATAGAAGTAAAGTTACAGAAAAGCAAACCTTACCTTTACACATCATGCTGACACTTACACAAAAAGGGAAAGTGTGCTGCATCAGTTAGTTTTGGTGGGGGAAGAATGATCAATGATCGATGATATAAATTCACACTATGAAGCATCAGCTCCAGATACATAAACGTTTCCTCTGTAAAAATGTCAAGTAAACATGTTACCATTGCAGGTCTAATGATATCTTCACTATATTTGCCAATGTAGGCTATTTGACTTGATTGTGAAAATGTCATCGGTGAAGGTAGATTCATCATTACTACACCAGGAAACATTATCTTTCTGGGAACAAGTTTTTCACTGACATCTGGAAGCATGTTAACTCTCACTAAAAATGCAGTTTTTCCAGGAAGAAACCTTATCACAGGACCGAGAGCAGCATCATGGGAAGAAACTGGATGTGAACACTAACCAAAAACTGAATAAAGACGTCATGTTTCAGAAAGAACTCAGCAGACGATGAAGAAACATTCCTTAACTTTATTTGTATACAGCTGTGACCTGTTTTGTGATGTAGGCTTGGTCTTTGCCTCAGTCCGTGTCTGAGGTTTTGGTTACACTGAAGCTGCGTGCCTTTCTGTTTTTGAGACTGTCAGAACTGTTCTTGACCCGAGTCAAAAAACACTTAAACTGTGTGACGAAGCAACACATTATGCTACTTTAACGAATCCCCTCATCCAGGGGTGCCAAAAGTGGGACATCCAGCTATTAAGTTTATTGCTGGAAACTGCATTTTCATATGCAGCCAGGTATATTTGGATAGCTCTTCTTTCACCCTTAATTACTGAAATCACCATTAAAAAACCTGCAATTTCTATTTCTCTTTATCTAGTATTAAATTTGATTATTACAAATATGTATTGCTATGTTGTTCACTTTCAGTTTTCAGTATAGTTGTACCAAAGAAATTTGCCAACTATGTGGTAGTGAACTTCAGAGAAATATGAATGTAAACATGTGTCAACATCTGTGATGTAAACTCACTTCAGTTGTCGAAACCCCACCGAGTCATGTACCCAGGCTCCCCCAAACATCAACCACAACACAACTACGTCACAGGACTACGACTGCTTCCTTATATCACCCATCACATCTAAAGATGCATTTTTTCCCCAAACACCCCCACTGTCACTCACACACACTGTGGGAGACCTGATTTGCCTTGATGCAGTGACGCCTCACTCAGTAGTAGAACACAAAGATTTCCATGAGCTATGTTTGTCCTCACTACAGGGTACATCTCATTTACATAATTCCTGCAAAAGTGTGGCAACGAAGGTCAGAAAGAGAAATGGGATAGCCTCAGTGTGCGCATCAGACATCATTACAAAGAGGTCTTGTTATTGGGAGTTACTGACCAATGGCGATAACCTGACAGCAATTTAGGCAAGGTGAAGTAAACCACAGACAATCTCTCTCAGCATGGAGGTGATTAATACTGAAACTCCTGCAGATTGTCTGGCAGATGTGTCCCCAGACAGATTACATATCGACATATTATATATTACACAGTACAATAGGGGGTTGAGGGAATAGCGTTCTTGAAAAGTAATTCCTGTCTGGCTCCATCAGTGCAGACAAACATCAAAACCCTGACACTGTGGCCCACATTGTTCTGTTGACCCAGTGTTTCTGTGTTTCTGGACATTATTCTGTTTATTTTGAATACTCTATGCGATTCCTAGGTTCATGGTTATTTTTATATCATGTATAAAGAATGTTTCGGTGAGCCTTCAGAGTTTTTCCTCCCTCGATCTCTAGTCTTCTCCTGTGTTTAGTCCACCTTTTCTTCATGTTGCTAATCTCTTGTTGTTGTATTTGGTGTCCCCATGTCCCCATATTTGTTTCCCCCGGTCCCTGTGTTAAGTCTGTGTGTTTATTATACTTCCTGTTTTATTTTGACAGTCTCTTGTTCTGTGTACAGAGTGTTGATTTAGTCTTTATCAGTTCCAGCTGCGTTTCATCTGTTGCCCCTTCTCTTGTTATCCTGCGTTTATGTCCTCAGTCTCCCTCTGCCTGTTGTTGAGTCGTCCCCAGTATGTGTGGCACTTTTGTGCCACATTTCCCTTGTAAATTCCAAGTTGTTATCTCCAACTAGCTTGTTTTTAGTTCCCAGTTCCTAGTTTTTGTAGGCTGTCTGTCTCCTTGTGTTAGTCCTATGATGGACTGGAGATCTATCCAGAGTATCCCGTGATGTTAATGGTGACATGGTTGAGAAAATAGACTTAGTAATGCAAAGTGATAGTCTACAAAGGGTTGAGTTGTATAAACAAGAATAGGAACAGCACTTTTCATCATATCACATTGAGACTATTTTCACTCCAGAAAATGGTGATTCGTATTGTACATTTGGAGCTCTTACCACTCACCCAAAGCCCTATTTTAGGATTAAAAGCTACTCTCACTATTTACTAAAGACACACAGTGTCAGTTTGTTGTGGACACAGGCATATTTGCAGCTGGTGTTTTATATATTTGTAGATTCTTCCTTTCGGAGTCAAACATTTTGGGAGGGGAGGGTATAATTGAATCAGACAAATATGATTTACTAAAGTTTGCAGCTTGCAATTTACTTCAAATTTGGTGGAATTTAAACAGAAAAAAAGATCTTACTTTGCGCATGACAGAGTTCTGATGTTGCTACTAGGAGTGTTCATATAGCCCTTTGAAAGAAGATGGGGAGAAGTTGTCAGAATGAATACATGATGGGCATGGGTGGATGCTCAGAGCTGTCAGCATGGTGCCTAAGCTTTGGCTCTGTCCTGTAACTCCACTGAGTCTTCATCCTGCATGTTTAGAGATGAGCTCCAGTTATTTCTGCTTCTCAATAATATTGGTATTTTGATGAAACAGAGCAGAACTTCACTGAATGTGCACTGAACTCCCTCTCTCCGGAGCACCAGAGAGACGGAGAAGAACAGCAATCTAAGACGCTATTAAAACAAATTGAAATGTGTGTCAAAATGTAGCAATTAATGACACACAGAAAGACCTGAAGTGTACTAGACCCATATCTGAATATTATAATATGTAATATTGACTCCAGCTTTCTCGACAAGTCCGCACACCACTCCCAGCACTTTCTAACAGAAGAGTTTGCTTATATACCAAAAACACTGGCTCTTCTTCAGCTTTCTCTCTGATCTGAATTCGAGAGAGAAGCACATCTGGAAATCACCGTCATCAGGTCAGCTTATTTTTAACGCTCTAATTTGCACCTCTTTTGGTAGAACTCTGGGCATTATTGAAATGAAGCGGTTTCTTTCTCTTACTGCATTGTCTGTTCAACTTTGAATCAGTGCACTTTTGCAATCATGATTTTATCCTCATTTGATCTGTTTAGTAAATCGAGCCCTTAGGCCACAGAGCCTGTAACACCAGAAAGAAAATTAAGCTACTGAAGTTTTGGGGTTTTTTTTTCATAGCCATACCATTTAACTTCAGATGGATGTTTGATAGCTCCCAGAACGTAAAGCAAAAATATACGATTGCAATTATTTGTTACAGTGCATTCACTGACCCACAGGAAACACAGCTAAGTAAGGTAGTTGCAGGACCTGGAGCTCTAATCCCAACCGTTTATGTTGGAGAAAAGCCAAAAAAACGTGTTTTTTATACATGTCAGTTAGAATGATTAATTTTTTGTCCCCTGATTTCCAAGACTTTGGAGAAGAATATAAATAAAGAAATACTCTGAAAGCATCGGGTTGAGGTCATTACCAGTGATGACTCCCATCCTGTTATCATTTTTTAATTGGTTTCATATAAAGTATTCATTAACAGCTTTTTGCACTTATGATTAAATTTTTATTTATTGATCATTTTGACATTTGACTTTTTTTTCTACTCTTTTAAAACTGTTTACAAACATGTGAATTTAATAACTTTATTAATAACTTTATTATACACTGTTCATCTTGCCTTGTTTGTAGTTTTAGGCTTTAAGAAAAGAAGCCGGTGGGAATGTGTGTGTATTATATATTAGTTAAAAAAGCATCAGTATAGCTCAAACAGAGCTGATATGTTTGTCTTTTGCTTGAGGTAAACTAGCCTTCAGCTCACAGGAAGTGAATGCCATGATACCAGAGAAGTAGTGCACTGATCTAATAGAGCAACAACCCAGCTTCACAAGGCCCAGGAGGACTCCAATGTCCCTGCCATGTCTGGAAGCCAACACCAAGCAGACGTCAACACTCCTCATGCGTCATTGCAGAAACACTGACCGACTGCTTCGAGCCCACAGACTCAGGGGCTCAGTCACACACTTAGCTTCATGGTGAATGTCTCCTAAAGATACTGCAAATATTTGAGGATGAGAAATGTACTATGTCTGAGGATTTAGCTCTTCTATCCTATTTGATTCCTCCTGCAAGTCTCTTTGGAATAACCTGCAGGAGGATGAGCCATCAGGAGCTTCAGCGTAAATATATAAATTTACTGAAGCTTATGTTTAATGAAGCTTCCATGTGGACTTTGCTGATCCCTCTGGATGTTGGGGGGAAACCACAAGCTTCCCTCTCATTATCATCAGAAGCAGATTTGATGACAGGAGTTTAATCATGTCAGCTTGCATCAACATCTTAAGGTTATTTAAAAAAGAAGCCTCATGCAAAAGAGGTGGTGGTCATTGTAACTCATTGTACCATAAAGTAATGTACAGTATAATCTGTTTAAAGGTATTCAAACATGGTTTATGTCTTAGGTCTGTCAAGATGGAAATGCACTGAGGCAAGCTCAGAGATGCAATAGTAAGCCAAATCCAAAATTACACTGATTCACCCGAGGGGGGGAAACTGCAATTACAGGTCAAAAAGGGGGCATGTCTCGGTTGAGTGCAACATGTTTACTGCTGCTGTGTTTGGAGAAAGCCTGTGGCATTTATAGGTTTTCTAGAGGGGTGTCATGTGAAGAGAAATTCAGGCCAGACACAATCAGATAAGAGAAACTTGGGGTTTTTTTCTCTGTCAAACTGAGAAGGTGAAGCAGAAAAAGAGAAACTGAGTGGATCATATACTCCAAGTAATCAAATTTTTATGACAGCTGGTGATGACAACAGAAAGACTTGTGAGACCATTGATGGGGCTGAGTGGGTTTTCATTACAGCAAAGAAAAGAAGTGTTCCTTTTTTCCTGTGTTTTGTCTGTCTGGATTTTTTTATATACAAAACCATTGTGAAAATCATGATTTTTGTAACATTCTGCAGAGCAAACAGTAACCAAAGTCATCCCATGGAAAACAACCTTAAAGAGGTCGGCTGGAAAAACCCTAGGAATGTGCATTTTGTACAATGTTCACATTTGCATGACTACATTCGTGATTGCTGTGCAGATTGGTTTGTGTTTGGTGTTACTCTATGAAACTGCAGCACGCAGTTTCTGTCTAGGAAAGAAATTAAATAGAATTAAATTACAATTTATGGCACAAGGGGGCATTATCTACTTAATGAGATCGCTCGTCGTGGTTAGCAACACAAAGTTCAAGTGCCAACTGCTGCAGTTCCTGTGGCCACTTGAGTTTGGCTCTAAATGCATGTCAGTCTCCACAGACTCCCATGTTGAAATGTCAAATCTAAAAGAATTAATGAGTCTATTTACAGCCTGCTTATAACTATGAAAGGGTGCGTTGCTCCACAGGCGTGGATGCTTCACCCCTTGATAACTGTTTTTGTTTTTTTCTTTCCTGCTCTTTCATTTGGATACTGTAATAGATACTAAAACTTAGCAGCATGGTTGCAACGGAAAAAGCTTTATCTGCTAGGCCTGACCCTCGCTAATTTCCCATATGGAAAAGGAATAAGATAAGATGTGGCCTTCTTCATATAGTGAAGCATATAAGGCTTTAATGATTTACTCATGAAAGTGGCCAATTTCCCATCACTTTCATATATTGTTTTAGGAAGTATCCAAAACATACAAGTTTCATTTATATATATTTTTTTTATCATTTTTCAAGGGATCTTATATCTGTTTTCACTCTCGTGTGCTTTTTGTACAAGTTTCACACAAGACAGATACAAACTTTATAAGTTTTATAAATATCTTTTCCATATGGGATGAGACACTAAAGTGGACATTTTTCACCATGTTTGTGGTATTAGTGCCTTTCCAAAAAAGTTTAATGGAACTATTGGCCTGTATTGATGTACAATCCATCTAACTTGTGCTTAAATTTTGGCGACTGAAAATGCAGTAGGTAATTTTATTTGTTAATTAGCAATAATTAACAGGTATTGTATATGTGAGTCGCACCAGTACACCATTTGGTTGAAGCTCATAAATCAAGCTTGCTAAACTTATTTGATAACTTAATTCCATTTCTACGTCACAACACCCTGTGGTCTAAATATTTGCTTGTAGGTTAAAAAAAAAGAAATAAAAACATTTGACATTTAAGTTTTTTTATTGATTTTGCAACATATACTTAAACCTGTATAAGAGGGGAAAAAGCAAAACAAAACAAAACAAAAACAAACAACGAAAAAAAAAACAACACCCACAAGAAAACTGCTGGTGTGCACCCCTGCCCTTACAAGTCTAAAAGAAAGAAAAGCGAAACTAACTAACAATGGGTTCCAACAGAAGAAACACAGACATGGGCAAATAAAATTGACGGTTAAGTAACATTTGGACCGGTGGTCACAGTTAATAGTCCTTCAAATTACAATAATATGGTCATGATTTATTCAGCATGGACTCATAGGAAGCAGTCTCTGCCATTTCCCTGATCCAGTCTTTCAGTTCAGGACGTACTGTAGTCTTCCAGTGCCTAAGGATAATTCTCCATGCAGTTACCAGTCCAACCATAACAACCGTAAAAGTATTATTATGAATTCTTGGAATATGAGAACGGTCTCCTAACAAGCACAATTCAGGAGTTAAGGGCACTTCTGATCCTGAACAACCTTTTAAGAATGTGATGACTTCCTTCCAAAAAGGAGCTATAAGGGAACATTCCCAAAAACGATGTAGGAAAGTCCCCGCCTCAATTTTACATTTCCAAGCATAAGCTTCATACGGTGTAATCTTGTTGGAGTATGATAATATCTATGCAGAATTTTATATTGTATGCATCTGCTCGTCGCCTCCTTAACATAAATCCCATTTCCCGCCAAAATGCCCATCCATTTTTCGTTTGGAATTGGTGCATTTAAATCTTTCTGCCACAAAGTTTTAATGTTCGAACATTCCCCACTTCTATTATCGTTTACCAACCTATAAAAACACGATGCTGTGTGTTGCTCCTGAGGCATATTTATAAAATTTAGAATTCGATTTTCATGTCCCCTTCTGAACTTCGACGTCACACAATGTCTAATTTGCAAATATCTCCAGATATTTTCCTTCCCTTCCAATTTGTATGTTTGAACAAGGTCTCTATAGGACATAAATTCCCCATCTTTAAATAAGTCGCGAATAACATTTATGCCATGAGACTGCCACAATATCCAAAACACAACTTTTTTCCCTATACGAATAGCTGGATTGTTCCAAAGAGATGAGTAAAACTGCACATGAGGGGATATTTTAAGAATTCTATGTATATTGAGCCAAACCCGTCTAGAATGAAACAAAATTGGGTTCGTTGAAGTGCAGCTCTGAGACAACATACCTTTTGGATCAAAAGGAGTATAAATCTCAGACTCTATACTTAGCCATTCCTGTCCGGCTTGATTTTTGCCCAGTAATTAATCAAGTTTGCCATCTCGAATGAGACTGAATATAATCTTGGATCGGGTAAACTTAAACCACCCTTCTCTCTAGGAGCATATCATTTACTTAGCTTGATTCTTGCCCTTTTCCCATCCCACAGAAACTGCTTAATTAAGTCTTCATACTGTTTAAAGAAACCGGGAGGTATCGCAATTGGTAACATCATTTCTACATAGTTAAATTGGGGAGCTATAATCATTTTTACAATATTTATTTTGCCCCACAATGAGATTTTTAATTTGTCCCATGTTTCTATATCTGTTTTTATTTTTAGAAGGACTGGGTCAAAATTAAGTTGGGGTAGGTCCTCCATATCTTGGCTTAGCCTAATCCCAAGATACTTCATCCCTCTAGGTACCCATTTAAAATTGAATTTTTCTACCATGTACGGAAAGCATAGTGGTGATAGTGGCATTACTTCAGACTTTCCCCAGTTAATAGTATAACCTGACACCTCAGAGAATGCCTTTATGGTGTCCATTAAATGCGGCACTGATAAAAGTGGGTCTGTTATAATGGCAAGAGTATCATCAGCATAGAGGAGGAATTTGTGTTCCTGCTGCCCACCTATGACGCCTTTAATCTCCTTGTTTGATCTGATACTCACTGCCAATGTTTCTATAAACATTAAGAACAAAAGGGGGCTTAAAGAAAGAGAAAAAGAAAGCTCTATTCAACTTTGTCAAAAGCCTTCTCCGCATCTAAGGAGAAAGCTGCTATTGGAGTATCTTTAGACTGGCTCAGCCACATCAAATGGAGTAGCTTTCGAATGTTGACTCTTCACCTTGGGTTAAATGCTTCTCCTGTAGAAATACTACGTCTGCTTGTGTTGTTTTTAAATAAGACCATATTTTACGTCTTTTAGCAGGACTACCACATCCATTTATATTCCATGTCATTATTCTAAGAAACTTTCCTGTCATTTTGCGAGAAAATTAGCAATAATTTGGAACCAGTGCTCCTGCATTTTAGAGTGATCATTCTCCCTTCCCAACTGACTAACCCCAGAAATTGCCACCAGCCAAAACCCCTGAACAGAGAAAACATTTTTATCAACTTGAAATGGGAAAAAACAAAACAAACAAAACAAAACAAAAAAACTTGCAGTTTGCTGCAACGCAGCGTAAAAAACAGACAACAAAAAACAAAACCTTTGAATATAAATAATCCCAGTTACAAAAGCGCAACCATTTAGGCTTCAGATGATTTTCATGTTGTTTGTTTGCTAATGTACACCTGAGAAACTTTTCCCATTATATGTTTGCAGAGAACATTTCGTATATACACACAGTAATTGTTTCAGGTTAATTGGTGTAATAATAATTCTGTCAGATTTGTCACTTTTCAGCACAATTCTCCACTATACTAATATTCCCTTAGCCTAATGCTAACCTAGAATACGTCTTCAATCAAATGAAAACATATGTGCAAATAGTATATGTTACTTAACAATGATTATCTGCTCTTTTCAAGAGGGAGAAACACTGAGTCTCAGCTCTAAGATGCATTTTATGTCCAGTTACATTTTTGAATTCAGTTTTATTTACATAGCGCCAAATCACAACAACAGACACTTCAAGGCACTTTAAACTGTAAGGTAATCACCCTACAATAATAAAGAGAAACCCCAACATTTAAACAATGCCCTATGAGGAAGCCCTTGGTAACAGTGGAAAGGAAAAACTCCCTTTTAACAAGAAGAAATAACTCGTAGAACCAGGCTCAGGGAGGGCGACCCATCAGCTGCAAGCGGTTGGGGGTGAGGGAAGGAAGACGAGACAAAAGACATACAGTGGAAGAGAGGCAAAGATTAATAATGGCTAACGATTACATTCAGAGTGGTGTGTAAGCACATAGTAAGTGAAAAATCATTTAAATGCTCTTGGTGAGCCCTTAAATGAAGTGTTCAGACCCAGTCTTTCTTGTCTCAAAGCAGTGCCAAGAAACACCCACAGGTATTAAAAGAAAAAGGAGACAGTCATAAATGCATGTAGGTACAACAGTTAAGGAAAAACTGATAGAAGAGCAGGGAAAGGAAAATTAATTTGCAAAGGGAGTCAATCAAGCAATGGGAAAACCAGACAAAAAGAGACAATTCTTACATCTCAGAAGTGTAATTTTCTCATTTTGGGCTTTGAAATGTAAGAGTTCAAATCCTGCTGCTAAACCAGTCTGTGCTCAATGCACAGACTGTGAGGCAAAGGTGTGTTTGCCATATTTAGATTTAAGACTTTCGTGCATCTTAAAAGTTCATTTGAGTTTATGAAGATCATTTTGTGTACATACTCAGAAATTAGAATAAGTTAATTACTGTGATGTTAACTTTGTTCTTAAATAATCTGAAAATGATTCTGATGAAAAAATAATCTTCTACATTTACAATTAAATTAAATTAAATTAATCATACATGTATAATTAAAATATAAATGTCTATTAATAAAGGTAGGAGTGTCAAACATAAGGCCCGAGGGGCAGAATCAGCCTAATAAAGACATAAATATTACCCGTTTCCTGTTTCGTCATTTCCCTGTTTAACTATTATGAAATATTATCGGTCAGCAGGGCTGATGCTTGTGGCATGACATCTGTTTACACTGAGGAATAGAAATCAATTAATAAGGACCACAGATTTCTGACAGTTAGAAATTTAACCCAGTAATATTTCTTTCCTAAAATGGTGAACAGTCTTTAAAAACTGATCCATGCATGTATTTTCAGAATTTTCTGAACTTTATATTAACACAGAAATGTTCATAGGATTACGCAGCCAAACTTCATCATGTCCTTTGAAAGCTCACAATCACATTTAACCAGAAAATAACTACTACACCTTTTCTCTGTGGTAGATTTGATTTCTGTGAAAAAGCACACATTTATTTCAAGTGTTCGGCACAATCAAGCAGCGACTAATTCATTTCTATGTCGAAGCCAGAGTTGTCACACTCTCTCACTTTTTCAAAACACAGGCAAGGAGAAGTGCAATTTAATTAACTACAACTAAAAAGAGGAAGAAGGGAAAATAGACACTTTTACTTTCCTGCTCTTGGTTGAATGATAAATGCCTTTTATCATCACTGTCGTGTAAAACGTGAGATGTAGGTCAGGCTTGGTGAAGGGTAAAGAGGGCCCAAGGACATTCTGAAGTTGGCACTGGGAACAAAATCAGACCCTCTTGAGAACTGTCAGAAACATTGAACCTCTTGTGTCACCACACACACACACACACACACACACACACACACACACACACAAACTCTAGAAGAAGGCATAACTGCAATCTGTCATGCTTTTAGCAGAAAATAAGACTCATGCAAAAGCTGACCTGAGGACTTTGGTTTCTAAAGAACCTTTTGAAAAGAGCAGATAACACCTGAGGGAGGTAGACGGAGAAAAGGAGAGACACTTTATTAATGTATATACAATATGAGAAAAGAATGGTTTTATAGAATGTAGGTGCCAAGACAGGATAGGATGGGATGGTATGTTTGAAGGCAGAACCATTCAGATCCAGGGACTGCTGGCTTTGCAACATTCATCGACAAGGTCTTGATTCCTGAAGGTTGAACCTAAGATTAGACCAAGTTGGAGTTTTGCTTCAGAAAAAAAATTAAATTTTATATGAGTCGATTCCTTTGAAACATAGTCATAGAATTTCATTAAATTTATCCCTTAGAGGTCATTATCAGTTACGACCACAACCCAAGCATGACCAGAATGTGTAATTTTGGTCTTTTTAAAAAAATGTTCTCTCAACAGTACAAAAAAATGTCAGGGTCCACTGTGTCCCAGCCAGGAAACTCAAAAACAGCTTTTTTGCTGAGTACTTATGAGGAGCAAATATTTGAAAACTCAAGAGTCTTCTAGGAAAACACTACGAAGAAGGACACAACCTTGAGGGAGAAAATGACAAAGAGCAGAGGGAGATGCAGGAATAAAGATGATGAGGTGATGACAAAAACAACAACAACAAAAAAAGAGTCCATCTAATTGACACAAAATCAGCAAAATCTTTTTATTTCTACTTTAAAAAATGTACTTTTAACGTGTCTCCAAAACCAAACGGTGTCATGTAATGCTGATGCAGGCAGGATGCAGACCCAAATGTAGGACTCACAAGACACAGAGGGATGAACTTTATTATAATGAGACAAAACTCAAATACCAGAAATAAGAAAACTTAGCGTAAAACTGATAACTGGGAACCTACAAACTAACACCAAAATGCTGGGAACTAGACTAGAAGCTACATGGGACAATGCAACAACGGGCAGAGGAAAACACAGGGCTGAAATACACAAGGGAGAAACACGGGAAGTAGAAACAAATGGGGAACACAGCTGGGAGAGATCAAACATCAGGAGATGGGGAGGAAGCAAAACTGAACACATTAAACACTAGACAAGGGACTATCAAAATAAAACAGGAAGCATGAGATACAGACTAAGATGCGGACTTGCGAGGCCAGGAAACACAACTGACTAGGAAGACTAGACATGAAACGTATGGACGTACAAATGTGGGGAAAAGCACAGTAACAGAAACCTACCCATATGAAAAAGATATATATAAACCTTATAAAGTTTGTATCTGTCTTGCGTGAAACTTGTATGAAAAGCATACAAGAGTGAAAGCAGATATAAATGAAACTTGTATGTTTTGGATACTTACTAATATAATATATGAAAGTAATGAGAAAGTGGCCACTTTCATGAGTAAATCATATAAGCCTTCTATGATTCACTATATGAAGAAGGCCAGATTTTATGCAATTCTATATGCAAGTTTTTTCTATTTCTTTTCCACATGGGTAAAGACTAGAAACTAGAACTAGAATAACACTAAATCAAAGAATATAAATTAATCAAAAAATACAAAACACTGGGTCACACACCCAGGACCATGACAAATGTCTAGAATTAGGGTTTGGGCCTAGTGCTGGAGTCATCACCAATGACGATTTCAACCATAGATGGTTAACAGATAGAGATCAGTTTGTTGCAGTGTAACATTCTTTGAACAATGTCCTTATTCACACAGTTTAGCTATGCTACCCGAGAGTAACATAGTCGTGCAGGTGGTGCAGGTTTTGCCTCAGGTCTGCATTTGTGGTTTGTGTTTTCTGAGTAAAGTGGCTGGTAGTGTTAGCAAACAAGTCTGTGACTTTCATTCAAACTAAGACTACAGCAATATGCTAACACCCAAAATGATCATTTGGAGGTTTTTGCCAACATATTGGAAATACACACCTTTCCCTTGGGACAGGGGGTTTTCAGTGGGACGCTGGCTGGTTTGTAGGCTTGTGTGTCTGGGGCTTTAGAAATAATTTTCCCACCGACTGCCATCAACCTCCAACAACCACTCACAACCGTTTGGGGAAAACTCATTCTTCCCTCATGTCCAGCGGTTGCCCGATTACCCTGGAACTGTAGGACCTGGTCTCGTATTCACTTGACACGACATATCATCATGACTGTCATATTTTCAAAATCATGAACAAGTTAATGTCATGTGCTTAGTGATCATTGTGGTCTTGAGCCACTTGTAATTTAATATTTTTATTTGTGCTTTCCTAGGGAAACGGGAATAGCTAAATAGCTGTAGCAGTTTATTGAATCATGTAAACATAAAAATTGTTGTGCAAACTAAAGTTTGTAAAAGTCACTATTTGGTTGGTATTTGGTAAATGGCCTGTATTTGTATTGCGCTTTACTTAGTCCCTAAAGACCTCAAAGCACTTTACACTACATACATACACCCATTCACACACTCATTCACACACTCATTCACACACTGGTATGAATACTTTTATTCTTTAATACAGCAGGAAGTCTCTTAGACCGTTTTTTTTTTTTTGTGATTTCTTTAAATAGCCTCTACAAAGAGTTCTCCGCCATTCTTGAAAGGAATTTTCAAAGCTCTTCCTTGGATGTTTTCTGTCGTTTGTTCATAAAAAAAGAAAAATAGTTGCTCCCTTAAATTGCTGCCATCTTTGTTTGGGTGCACAAGGAAATGCTTTACTTAAGCATGAGAGAATCTTTCTTGAAGAAGATGGCTTTAATAAGCAATTAGTACCTAAGTGCCTTACTGTGTTGCCAGTACCATTTAATTTAGAAGAAATCAGTGCTGAACTTCCAAAAGTAAAAAAGCAACCTGAGCAAGTCTAACATTAGAACAATGAAATGAAAGGCATCAAGTATCAGTGGCATAGTGACAGCCATGCTATATCGATTACCAAGAGTTTCCAGCTATACAAACTTCCTATAAAATATATCACATCAGAAAAGTTAAGATCAGCTGCTTTCACATCATAGCACATTTGTCAGTGGGTTTACTTGCTATAGATAAAGAGCATTTTAAATGCTCTGCACAGCATTCTGGATTGACAGCGCAGTTAATTAATCTATTGCTGGTTGAAAGCCAGCTGTTTTGTTATGTGGACCAGTACCATAGCACTGCTGGAGCTTGTTAAAGTGCTTAAAAATTTATGAAATTGCTAACATGATGATTTAATGTGAAATGTATTTTCAAACTTTGTTAGAAATATCAGGGCGTTTACACCCTACCCAGGAGGCTGTAACACATAAAGAAGAGAGTAGAGTGAATATGAACTATTGTCTTTGAATGCAGAATTTAGAAAACCTTTTGTCAGTGTTTTGGCTGCAGTTATACTGAAACAGACGTGACCTTTGGACAAGGTTGTGTGTAAAGGATGAAAATGTTGTTTTCATAGTTCAATGTTGCCTTTCTTGAGTGAAGATACAGCATAATCACTGGTTGTCCACAGAAATAAAAATGTGAACCATCAATATTTCAGTGCAGTAATTAATTATCTATACCCACACAGCCTGTAAGTTAGCAGGACTCTGGTGCCTCTGTCAGCTGGAGGACACACTGTGAACAGGTGGTCAGTGTTTGACAAGGGTAATGCATATTAATAAGAAAGACAGTCAAATTAGAGCAGTTAGCTCAACCTGGCTTCACAGGTTCAGAATTAAAAATGTGCTTTGTATTTTATTTATGACTCTGCAAATAATGACAAACATCGGCACAATTTAAGAACTATTAAGAAAATTTAATAGTAGTAAAGTAGTTCTGATGAAACAAATACCATAAAATACCCTGTACATATTATTTTTAATGACAGTTTTAGATGCGTTATTGAAAAGTTTCTATAGTGGAGATTTGAAGCTTGTGTGTAACTTAACATGGATTGCATTTTTTTTTTCATTGTGAACAGCTTGTATGTATTTACAGCAAAGTCTCATTTTCCTTGGAAGGTACAAGCAACACCTATCGCACTATGCAGGATGAAAAAGACAGCAGCTTCCAGTAGAATGGAAGTTCAACAGAGGTCAGTTAAGAAGATGCTGCTTCAGTAATTGTAGACTTAAACTGTACACTGAAATTAGATTACTGAAATGGGACTGAATGACATCAGTTTGACGATTGCTCTTGCTATACAAGAGCTTAGAGCTCTCTGAATGAGGGCCAAATAAACCCAGAAGAAAGAATAGTTCAAATTCAGTTTTTTTAATGCATTTTTACACTGCTTCAAGTAGACGGTAATACCTGAAAATAATTTTCAATCACAAATAATGTTATTGATTTTACTGTTACAAAAAAAAAAAAAAAAAAAAACTTGTAAAAATGTGTCTTTTTCTTGTCATGTTTGAATGATCTCAGTGAATTTGACTCCTCGGCCGTAAAAGAGTTCTGGGTGATTATAGACACTCGGCAGAGTGACGGATGGGCGGGGATGAATGCGATAACTCCAGGGTCAACTCTGAAAATCTCATGAATATGATAACTCAAGAAGCAAGTCATCTAGGATTTTGAAAGCGATAACATAGATTCAGCTGCTGTGAAATCACACCAGTTTGAATCCCAGTGACGTAGAACTCAAGGTCAATGTCAGAGGTCAGGTTTCCTGCAGATGTTCGGAATGCGATAACTTGAGAACAAAGCGATGTAGGATTTTGAAATTGATACCGCAGGTGTACCCACTAGGAGGGTGGATACACGATAAGTAACACACTTTTGTGTAGCTTTACAAGGTAAAAAATTTAACAAATGCAATGTGAATTATGAATACTGGAATACCCAGTTCTTGAGTTTGGGCTCAGCTAAGCATGACTTCTAAATTTCCAAATCCATGCCATTACAAAGCCTGCATGAAATTATTCCTCAAGAAGCAGTCAGGAGTGCAGTGTAAATAGCAGAGAGAGGGCTAAGGACAGAAAGAGAGAGGGAGAGAGGCTGACACACAGTTTTCAAGGACATTCCTGAACAATTAACTTGCGGTTTTAGCTATCTACCCCATTAGTCTTGGGGGTTTGGAAACAGCCATTGATTTTGGATGTCAGCCACTCTCATTTTATGGAAATTGCACTAAATGGCAGGGAAACAAAAACAAATTGAATTTTCTGTGCTGTTACTTGTAATGTGAAATTAGATATGTGGCCATGTGTGACTGAACAAGCCAACCACAGAGACAGCAAGAGCAATGGGACAGTATGCAGCAGGCTGCATGCCATATACATTTTGTTAAGTGCTACGGCAAAAGGGAAAGAGCTACCTTGCACATACACAGGTGCTGGTATGAAACAGTTATATTTCTTTATCGCTATTGGATCAAAGTTGATATAGTTGTTGTGCTGTAAGGATGACACTCTATACCCTTAGGATTCAAACATTATAGGTTAAAAAGTTGTGTGTTCACTGTCTTACCTCAGAAAAAATTCATTAAGGGTATTATGACATCAAGCTTCTGAATTCTACCCAACATATCTACAGCTATCCAGGTGAAGAAGCTTTGGCGGTTAATCAGAGGTCTAAATCATCATGACGATCCTAACCATATCTCCAAACACTATCCCTGATTTTATCCTGGAGAAAAATACCAATGACTAATGGACTTTTTTGATGTGTGCCTGTTAAAGTGATTGTTTTGCATGTCTGCCGGTTGCCAAAACTTAAGAGAACATTTAAAAACCATTAATAAAGAGCAATCAGAGGCAGCAAGTTAAAAGTGAACATCCACCAGGTTGCCAGTGACCTGTACATGTTTAGATGTAGAGTAAGATTCACATCAACTATTTTATATACAGTTTTCATACAGTTGCCACACACATGGTACATCCTATTAGGATTTTTGTAACTGAAGGCCAACCATATCAAATTCAAATTCAAATTTTATTTGTCACACACACACAACCATACACAGTATGACATGGGGGTGAAATGCTTGTAGCTGTACAATGCCCGACCATTAAATGACAGAAGA
>NW_005187781.1:0-9566 GCF_000239375.1 Pundamilia nyererei | reverse complement strand
ACACATTCACACTCTTGACATGTAGACTGGAGGAGGCAGGGATCGATCCACTAATCGTCCGATCAGAAGATGATTTACCACCCAGTGGTAAACATGAGTAAACCGTTACTAGGTTTTGGATAAAGTGTACACTCACAAACTGTCAAACCTGCATTTGAAACGTTGGCCACCATAGCAGTATAGTATTGCAACATGCCATTTGGATCTTCTAACTAAAATAGGAGAATAGGGACATAAACAGTAGCATCATTGCCAGACCTGGTCCACATCTGGCTGACATACACTCTGCGATGACACCAGTCAGTCAGAAGTGCCAGCTTGATGCCGGATCCAGGGAAGTCCTGTTTTCTATGGGCCTGGGCCACATACACCAAACCCCAATCAGGCCAGATATGGCATGCCTCACGTATATAGTGCCATCTAAGCCAGGCCTGGCCCATATCTGGATATGGGCAGCATGTATTGAGGTGGAATACAAAGTGAAGTCAAAAGGGCCAAGAATGGTAAATGGTAAATGGCCTGTATTTATATAGCGCTTTACTAGTCCCTAAGGACCCCAAAGCACTTTACATATCCAGTCATCCACCCATTCACACACTGGTGATGGCAAGCTACATTGTAGCCACAGCCACCCTGGGGCGCACTGACAGAGGCTAAGCATCTCTGGGAACTCCTTCAAGGCTGTTGGAAAACTATTTCAGGTGACGACCTCATGAAGCTCATCAAGAGAATGCCAATCAAATCGAATCAAATCACTGTTATTGTCACTAGAGATGGCACGATACCACTTTTTTATGTCCGATACCGATATCGATATCATAAATTTGGATATCTGCAGATACCGATATGAATCCGATATACTGTGTTTTTAATCAATAAAACAGTTTTTTAAATATCTTGCTGCATTTTGTATAAGTTGAAACTCAAGTTTAAACAAACAACAACACTAAAGCTATTCTGTTATACCTGTGTGTAAAAAAATACACTGCACCCAAAATATTTCATAGTTCAGCAACACTGATCACTCTAATAAACTTAAACCTGCTCCATCCTCCCTGTTCTGGTATTTTAAAGAGTACATAGCAGAAATATTAAGCAACCTAACTAATAGGGTTGCAAACTCCCAGCAAAAAAAAAAATAAGGGAACCACCCCCACCTCATGATGCTTAATCGATGTAATCAACTTTAATTTGATGCAGGGTGAAATAAAATGCACAGAAATAAATAATTTTTCAAGAATAATTAAATAGATTCAACATCTTTCTTCAACAGAACTGCAGAATTCACAGATGGTACTTTCCCAAAGGAAAAAGTACTAGCTTACTAGGGTATATTAGACTTAACAGTTACTATATGCAGTAATGGACTTCCATATATTTTACATCAGATTAAAACTTTGGGTGTAAGATTCAGATAATTATTTATTAAAAGCTAGACATTTTAAATGAGAATAAGAAAGAAAAGTATGTCTTTGTGCCCCCTTTTCCCTGTTAATGCCCTATCGGCCCCCCTGGCTAAACTTTGCTAGATCCGTCCCTGCACAGTTACCAGCCATCAGCTGCGTAGAAAAAGATCCTCGAGTAGAAAGTAATATTAAATAAATTTTAACAACAGCTGATCAAGCTTAACCGTGCTGCTGTTGTTCAGCCGCTGGTTTCCTCTTTCTGGTGCAAAGTGAGACAAAAACAAAGAAGAGAGACGGACTCACGACAGAAAAGCCGATCAGCTGATCATTAAGCAGTTTCACGATTGAAGTAGAAGCAGGAAGGGAGGGAGGTAGGGGCAGTCGCTCCATATATCGGTTGTTAAGCTTAACATGGGAACGCGTTACAAACATTAAGAGATTAACTTACACACTTGCTTTACTTTTCTCTGGGATAACTTTCTCGGAGATGAAATGCTGGTTTGGTAGCAAGGCTCCAAATACAAGCAGCCGCTCTATCACGTGGCGCATACACTATTGTTATGAGCCGAGTTACGCCATGTCGCAAGTTTTGTGAGGTGTTTTTTTTTTTTATATTTAATGGATCGGATTACATTTTTTTATTTCTTGCCGATATCCGATCCAATAATTTAGGTCAGTATTGGACCAATACCGATACGTAATGTCGGATCGGTCCATCTGTAATTGTCACATCCCATTACTGGTACAATGGTACAGCATATGTTAGTGAAATTCTTGTGTGCAAGCTTCACAAGCAACAGTGGTGTGCAAAATACAAGAAACATGCAAAATATAAGAATAAAGAAATATGAGAAATATAAGAATAAGTATATCTACAAATATAAGAATATATATAAAGTGTCAAAGTTTTGATAAGTGACAGTGAAGTGTCTGTGAAATGTTAGTGTCAGTGGTCAGTGTTCAAAATGCTGTCCCTCAGTCTGCTGGTTCACGCCAGATACTGCAGTACCTCCTGCCTCAGTTTGAACAGTTTGTGACTGGGGTGACTATTCTGAAGAATCTAAAATATAAAACATGTTTTTTGAGTTATTTCACACTTTTTGTTTACAATATAATTCCATATGTGTTCATTCATAGTTTTCATGCCTTCAGTGAGATTTTAAAATGTAAATTGTCATGAAAATAAAGAAAAAACATTAAATGAGAAGATGTGTCCAAACCTTTGACTGGTAGTGTATGGTTGGGATGATTGTCCTGTTGGAACACCCAATTGTGTCCAAGATTCAACCATTTAGCTGCTGATTGAGATAAGGTTGAATAATTTGAATGGTCTTCCAAAGATCTTCTCATGCAACTTGAACACATCATCAGTGATGTAACCTGGAGTCTACCAACCGGTGTTTAGGGTCTACCAACATCAGACCCATCCAGGGGTAATCAGACCCTGGCTTGTGTCCAAGTAGCAGTTATCTTCCATGGATGACTCTGCGTGAGCCATAGCCACTTTAACGCCTTTTCTGCTGTATCTGTGTTGTTTTTGGTGGCTCTACTGTTTTGGAGCCAAGACACTTTAGTGCCTGGTAGAGGGACTAGCCTGCAAACCCTCTGCAGTCAACCTTGATGGGATAAAACTGGGTCTTCCACCTCTCACTTCAGCATTCAGCCACCAGCCCCTCATACCATGCCCTCTTACACTCAAAGGCCTCCTCCATACAGTCTTCTCAGGGGACAGTCAAATAACCTCCTCTTCTTTCAACTGCATTCTCCAGCTCACTCTATCCCTAGTTTTCTTCTGTCACATCAATCATCTGCATGCCTCTCTTCCCTGCATCTATGAGCCTCCTTTGTGGTCTTCCGCTTCTCACCTTGCTTGGCAGCTCCATATGTATAACCACTATCCCTCTGCTGCACAAACTACCTCAGCATTGCCTCTCTGAATTTTCTGTTTCCAAACCTGAGCTGTCCTTGATATATATTTATTTCTAAATGCTGGTCAGTCCTGGTGAAAATCTTCATTGTTCACTGTCTTCAACTCTGCCAGCTTTTGTCTTTTTGTGATTGATTCTGTCTCCAAACAATATATCATAGCAGGTCTTACTCTTGACATTGTCTCCACTCTGCCATGTCTGCTCACTTTCCCTCATGTCTGCGGTCCATTGTTTTACCTGTTAAGCACAGGTATTTAAAAACCTTAAAATGAAATGAAAACAACTCTTTTTAGACTGCAAGTTCTGCCATGGCACCAGTCCTCCCTTGGAAATGATTAAAAGGGTACTTAAGACAGTAGTCATCTATTCTTAGCCCAGGGCATGGAAACATTTTTTTCAACTTCAGATAAATAACATGTAAATAATTGTTATAGCCACTCCTATCAGAATCTGTTGCTCTCTTTTTTGTCCACCCAGTAAGGTCTAATTCATTATCTGTGATAACCGTAACCCTGTATTATGTTTTATACACTATTTAAAGACTCTTCAAATGGTTGCTCCATGCCTGAGTTTTATTCAGCTTCTGCACCTCTAAATAGGCCATTGCTGCTACTCTTCACTCTCACCAAACTATTTTTTGGCCCATTGCCAGTGTCTATTTCAGTCCCAAAACTATCCCTTGGCATTCACCTTACAATGTTGGCTGTGAGCCCCTGACCAGCTGTTACACATGTCTTCACTGCAAGGACATGTTATTACCTTTTTGCTCTGGCCAACATCACAACTACTCTTCATTGCTCTACTTGAATAGAAAATTTACTCAGCAGGAATATGAAGCCTACAGCTATTAGTATGGATTTGATCCTTCTGCAGTTTGGGCCAAGTAAGGCAGTAGAATATTCTTTTTTTTCTTCTCCTATGGGTAATATAAAATAGTAATAGGAGAGGTGCACTTAACTCAAAATCTACCCAACTGTTATCTGCTCCATGTCAATGTCAGACTGCTTTAGGGACTTTCATTAAAACTACAAAGCTCTGCTCAACGAGTCATTTTAAGTTAATGATATTATTACTCCATACAATCTGGATTTTATACTTTTAACTGGCACATGGTTAGATAACAGCAGCAGAGCAAAAATATTCAGTACACTTCTCTGATAGCTCCCAGCAAGTTTAATTTAACAGATCAACGTTTCAATCTAACAAAGCTCTTCATTGGGCATCTTTTTCTAAATACAAAGCAGAACAAGCAATGTGTAGGCACAAACATCACTCTGTGATGTGGCTGTGCTCTGCATGTATGAGAGTCAATCTACTGTCAGGCAGGACCAATCAGGGCAGAGGTAGACAGCGCTGATACATAGGAGACAAAACATATTTGCAAGAAAGGGGTGAAAACAGACTACTAAGCATGTAATATTCAACCTATATGGAAACATACATATAATGGTTCTAAAATAACTCAAAATGTCAAAAGGTTTTAAACAACAACAACAAAAAAACAACTCTTTACATCCACTAGTTCACTGGTGACACATTTAGGGGTCAGTTTAGAGTTCAGGAGAGGGGCAGCTGCTCAAGCCCCTTCCCCCCCTCTGCACATGCTTGATGTGGTTGAAGTACCACTCACTCGATTCTGAGCGGCAACATAACCTGTATCAGAGTGGCTGGATGCTGACAATGATTGGTGCACTAGTGTCTCTATAAATGGGAGCCTCTGCTAATAGTGACAACCAGAGCTCAACCTGTGACAGCTGTCTCCCATGAATAGCTCAGAGATGCACTGAATCTCAAGTACGGCAGGCCAAGCACCAACTACTTATAAGACTCATTACTTTTGATGCAGAGGAATAATCACCACTGTAGTTCACAGTTTTTGTGGATCCAGCTCTTAATGATAATGTGTTCAATTTAAAGATGAGTTTTGTTGTTTTCTTCTATAAGGCACGATATGCACTTTGAGCTATCTTACTCGGTCACAGTTACCGCACTTTCTTATTCTACTTCTCCTAGCTATTTGGCATGTAGCAATCGTGGCAAATTGCACCCTCTCACAGTAGGGGCTCGGCTCAATAATTCTGTTATATGCACATTATAATCCTTGAAATTCCTTTCCATACTCACATCAATGGCTGCCATGCATGCCATTATGGGCATTATGGACCATCCCACCACACTTAGTCCCATGGGAATGGAGTTGAGAGGATGTGTATGAAAGAACAGAAATATACCAAGCAACTACAACCACAGTGATCCTGGGGATGTTGGGAGCTGTAGTTACAGCCATCAGTTTGCTTTAGAAGAAAAAAAGTAGGTCAGGGTTTATATGTAGTCGAAAATTAAGATTGCAGACAAAACAATTCTGCAAAAAGTGGAAGTTTTAAAATGTTAATGATGGTTACTATGTATCCTGTAGAAAAAATATGTTCCAGAGATCCCCCTTTGGAAAAGTACTGAAAAGTAAGTACATAAAATACAATCTATAAAGATTATAAAATGCTAGATTATGATAAGTAAGATGAAAATCCAGCTTAACATTTGTGCACTAAATTCATCAAATGCCTGTCTTAAGCAAATGCTGTTTGTTTTGTAGGAAAAATACAGAAAAGGGTTCAGGTCAGTCCCTTAAAATGTGACAATATCAGGCTTGACTCAAACATTGCAATCAAACCTTGTAAAATTAAAGGTGCATTCAAAAATATACACTTCCTCAATTGATACTTATTGGTAAAAAATAATATGACAATAGAAAAAGAATGCATTTACCAAATGTATTTAGATTAGGACAATATGTGATTCAAATATTGATTTAGTGCCTATTGTTGACACCTTGAGATTAAAACATATGGAGATAAATGAAATTTGCAGTAATTAGATTATTTTATTATGGTGATGATATAGCCTAATCTTAACAATGTATCATCATATTATGCAAATGTTAATATCTGTTGGTATTCCTATATTAGCCATCACCAGTTTGGTTGTTTGTATCTGTGTCTGAAAGTCCTACAGGATCTTAACCTGGTCACTGTCAACCTGCCCCAGGGGGCTTATTCCACTTTGACCTTGGTACTCCCATGCCATACTGATGTTCCTGTATAGGGCTGGGTATCATCACTGATTTCTGTAACTGATTCAATTCGATTGATTCAACTCAATTTGACTCAGACAATCAGAAATTAGGGTATAATTCTGATCATTTATCAGTACATATCCATATTTTTATATCCATGTATAAAAACAAAGCCGACACTGTGAGTAAGACTTCATCAGATTTCAGCATCCTGGTAGGTGTGTGTACTGTTGGGTGAACAATCCACACTTTGTATTTACATCTTTTTGAGGAATGTGTTTACCTGCTCTCATTTGCTGTTTCAGCTGTTTGGTTGTCGTTGAAATAGTTCCGTGTGCTTGAACCTGAGATTCTGGCGTTTCAGGTTTGAATGAATCGATATCGTATCATTCAAACTAAAATCTTTTTGAATCGGGAAAATCGATTTTTTAACCCACCCATTATTTTAACCCACCCCTATGCCTGTATACCATACCAGCCACTTAGTCATGGCATTCCACATATACCCTGCCTGCTAGCATCTTGCACCCCTGCTGTTATGAGTTGGATTGTCTCAGGGGCATCTCTGCAAAGCCTGCACCTAGGGTTTTGCTTGCTCCTGTGCTACCATCATTAGTGCTTCTGTGCTATTTTTCAGTCAAGCTTTCTCCAGCCATTGGTAGGATTGTTCAATATCACCAACGTTTTTTATGTGCCGGTGGTATTGCTCTGCCTCAGACTGAGTATTCAAAGCACCTAGCCAGAGTAACTGCCCTTTACGAGCATCAATGTTTGTCTTGTCCTTTCCTTCAGATTATATTTGCCAGCTGTGGATAACACGACTGCTCTCGTAACACCTCCAACACACACCTGTGAGCTAAGAAAGCAGACTTACCTGAAGCTCATTTCCAGATACTCATCCAAAAAGTCTGTCATATCGCGAATGTGGGTATGGATTACTGATTCATGATTCATGTGTGCTCCAGTTGCTGACTGATATATAATGTTATATTCTTGGACAATGTAATATATGAGTCTGTTTTCTACTGTAGGCAACAGAAGATGGCCAAGCTCAGAAGATCGGTGGTTTGACCTCTCATTCCTTTGACAATATGCTGAACCACAAAACAGCCTAATTTGTAAAGTCCGTGTTTTAAATGTTGCCAATAAAGTACTGTGTTGTATGGAGTTACCCCTGATTTCTTTTTATTTTGTTTCAAAGGATCCAGGCTTTCTTGTATTTTTTTTGACATGGTCTTGAGCAATTGTTCTCCAGGTTATTGCACTTTTCAAATCTAAGCTGTGCTGCCTTGTTCTTTTTAGAAAGAAGGTGCTTTCTCCTGGCAACCTTTCCAAACAGACTGTACTTGTTCAGTCTTTTTCTAATTGTACTGTCATCAACTTTAACATTTAACTTGCTAACTGAGGCCTGTATATTCTGAGATGTTGCTCTAGGGTTTTTGCAATTTCTCTGAGCACTGCGTGGTTTAGTTTGGCATGGATTTGCAGGGATGTGCACTCCTGGGAAGATTGTTATGTTTACATCTACCTTTACAATTTTTACCTTTTTGGCCACCCAAATAGAAATCTTCTACCAGAACTATCAGGACAAAATGCATGCCACATACCTTATTTAAAAGCTGTCATCTTCTAGCTTTTAAACGTACACTAGTTTAGCATGAGGCTAAAATGCAGTATAACAGTAACAGTGCTTCTGAGTTGGTTGCTGCTAGCCTGATGGCTTTTTCTAATGTGAGCCAAACAGCTGACAAATGCCTTTATCATTAGCATTTCTGCCCCATATATTCCATTTGCTTTTATTCTCACCTCCTTCTCTTCTCTTCTTCTGAAGTTACACTCCAGCCATGGATTAGAATAAATAAATAAATAAAAATAAAATCAGATTTGTTTGCAAAATAATAAAATCTCTCCCATTAATATATCTATAGTACTCTGTTATTACACAAAGAAGAATTTTAGAGAAATTAGAAAGCAAGAAATTTAGAAAGCATTACATACTATGCAAATGATATGCAAGACTTCTAGACCAATTTTATAGTGTGATTAGTGTTTCTTAACTGAAGTTTCTGAACACTTTGAGAGCTTTCTCAAAGTGATGAATTTTGTCTGTTACATTTAAACAGTCTTGGCAAGTGTCTGAAATACATGTGCAGTGTGTAGCAAGCAGCAGTAACTAGACATTCACTCAGTTATAGCAGTTGTGACAGCAAGGAAACATTACATATCAAATATTTAATCAGAAGCAGGTACTCTTTAAAAGATCCTATCACCCACTGGCGATATGTTCCACTAAACCTGTACTATCGACAATCAAGTTCCCAATTAAAACAACACTCTGAGTAACTGATGCAGGTCACATTTAAATTAGACATCAACTGAAATAGTTGTAACTTTTGTAATTGAATGCTAATTAAAAGTGTCAGTTTTTTATTTCAGTTTGACCTGAAGCAACGAATGAGGAACTGAGCATTACTTGACATTTATCTCTAAATTGATTTATACACAGACCAGCTGTACAGCTCTAAAGAAGGCAATGATCGTCATCCATCTATTGACCCAGTAATCTGGTTTATTGGGAAATATGTTCCAGGGATGGATTACACAAACTGTGGTAAAAGGCATTCATTGTACAGAGAGGATAAATTCTATAATGACTTTACAGATCCACCATAAGTTGGTCCAATTACAAGAATAACAAATAATTACTTGGTAGCAGTGTCATGTGAAGGCATAGAATTATGAGTTAGAAAAAATTGTTTTTCATAACTCAAGTAAAAGTAAATTATCACCTCTTTGTCCACACTCGATGCACCAAAGTCTGGTGACAGATGCAGAGTCACCAAATATCATCATAATACTAAATAAACCTTTTAGTTTAAGCTATCCATAAATGCCCAGGCACATGGAAACCAAGGCAGTTAGTGTGGACCAACTGGAACGAACCATGTCATATATGTATAAGGACCTATATCCAATGGGTCAGAATGCCAAAATTCTGAAAAGTTAGAATATTGAGGGTACTGATCAAAACATTACATGATTTTAATTTGGCCAGTCTCTCATTAAGACCACCTTCTTTTGCACCACTGCAATGGAACGATAAAAAAAAAGTACAAAGTATATGATTACATTACAATTATCTACACCATTTAAATGGCA
>NW_005187780.1:413859-416120 GCF_000239375.1 Pundamilia nyererei | reverse complement strand
GTACAGAAAGTGTGGAACACCCTTCTCCCAACCCTGTTTCCCACGGACCCTGGCGACCCGGACCCGTTTCCCCTGCACGTTGTATATAGCCACTTGGTGTATGTGTTCACTGTAAATAAACGCACTGTCCTTCGCTTAAAGGAAAACCCTGGCCTGCGCCTGAGTCTCTTTCGGAAACCTTATCAATGTTGATGCGATAGAGGTCTCAGAAACTCATGTATCAAATGTGGTACAAAGGGCATTATAAGGTTAACAGAGTCCATGATGCTCAGGAACTCAACTCAAAAACACAACATGTAAAGTAACAAACACACGAACAAAGGCAGAGGTACAGTCAAACACAAGCGCCATCTTGCCTGCAATTTATGCCAAGATTCCTAACAGAGGATTTTGCCAAAGAACCAAGAGGTCCAAGTGTCTCATTAATCCCAGACATGCATTTTTCTGATGCAATGATCATTATTTCAGTTTTGTCTTGATTTAATTGAAGGAAACTGCCTCCCAACCACCATTTAACACTATCTAGTCACTTTAACAAACTGTGGAGTTTAGACATTTCATTTAAATGAAATGACGTGTACAACTGACTATTATGTGACATAAAAGAGTCACATTATTCAATCTTTGAGTCACAGGCTGTCCTCCCTCTTCACCACAGCCATTTCAATGAAAAAATCCACTAGCGTGCGTCCTTCTGCATTTCTCTCCTTAACACCAGACCTACCCAACACCACCTCATCAGCTCTGTTCCTTCAAGTATATGTCCATTGAAGTCTGTGTCAGTCACCACTCTCTCCCGTCTGAGGACTGTCTCTACCACTTCATCCAAGTTACTTCATAATTCCTCCCAGTTTCTTTTGGCACCTTGTTCACAAACAGCACTGGAGGCAGTCGTTGATAATCCAGGCCCCGACCACGCCAGTATGGAGATCTCATTTGTGCTGATCTGCATGTTTACACTGGACGCCCTTTCTGACCCAATCCCAATCCTCATTTATCGAGACTTGGGACTAGGACTACATTAGGACTACACTATCTTGTGGCTGGGTTAAATAAGTAATCAGGTGTGATCAATTAATATTTTAACATGTGAAGAGAATGGAATATACTTACTTTTGTAATCTAGTAATGCAACTGTGATTACATTAAACATGTTACTATCCAGTTCTGTGCTCATTACATTCGAATTCAGTTTGTTTTTACTTTCAGCTTAGCCCCTTTTCCACTAGCACTTACACCGACTGACTCGTCATAGCACGATGATATACCTGCCGTGGCTTTTAATCAGACTCGGGGACCATGACTTTGTTTTTTCTAGTGATTTCCCACGATTTTGATTTCCATGAACGAGGGACTCTCATGACTCATCATTGACGCCACTGACCAGCCAATCTCAGAACATTTGGAGCGATCACTTGGATTGCTGGTACCAGGTACTATGACCTAATGGAAAACCTTGTAACCGTCGCAAGATGATTCGAGTAGGTACTAATGGACTTGTATGTCACTGAGTCACACCAGTGGGAATGAGAATGGCCTGCAAAACAAACCTCTGTAAGACTGCAGTTTTAATTCATTGTCACCAGTGTTTATGACCTTCATTTCTTGGTGTAATAACAGTCAGATTGAACGTTTGTACTTGAAAATAATCTTGTAGCTCTGAACAATTTCTTTTGGTGTATGATGACAAGGTGTCTTAACCACAATATAGTTTCATGTTAGATTGAAATTATACAAACTGCTTTCATATTTGGTTAAACTGCCTACGTTGAATTGCCAGAAGAAACTCCAGAAATTCAAGGAAACACAATCCAGGGAATTTTACAAACATGAATCTTTTCCTTATTTGCCACAAATGAATGAGCTCCATCAGTCAAGCACAACACTGCGTTTATTATTTAAGTATAGTTGTTGAGAAAAGTTATGTAAAGCACGTTTTAAAATGATAACTTTCACAGTTTCTGTTTTGTCTGTTCAGCCAGTGCCTTATAAAACAACATTAATTAATGTGGTTTAGGACTGAAGAAGCTTCTTGGATGAGAGGTGAAACGTCTTCAAGAAACTCAACGAAGTCCAGTCGCTTTCTTGCAAAGCTCCTTAGACAACATTGGTTAATATACAAAAATTAGACATCAGTTAAAACATTAACTGAAACATTTAAAGGTTATCTTTGATATTTAGAGTTCATATTTAATGTGGCTATAAAAACGGCTTACAGGGAGTGCAGAATTATTAGGCAAGTTGTATTTTTGAGGAATAAT
>NW_005187780.1:410052-412556 GCF_000239375.1 Pundamilia nyererei | reverse complement strand
TGTTGATGTCATTAGACCACACCCCTTCTCATTACAGAGATGCACATCACCTAATATGCTTAATTGGTAGTAGGCTTTTGAGCCTATACAGCTTGGAGTAAGACAACATGCATGAAGAGGATGATGTGGACAAAATACTCATTTGCCTAATAATTCTGCACTCCCTGTATAAAAATGGTAGAGGGGATCGCAAATTCAAAAAAGTCTATTCTGAAGTCTATTCTGAAGTACACGTTTGGACAGAACCAACTGCTGACATGACTGAGTTTTTCACAACATGAACCACGATTTTTAGGTTCCCAGTTCCTTTCAGGTTTTAAATCATACGTATTGCACGTCTTGCATCTTTTTGCCGAAGTTTATAGATCCGTGTTACATGTTGAGTAGGGTTAGGGTTACTCTGTTGTCGTACTTCCTCTTTTAGTTGGTAAAATGACCAACTGTCAGCTGACTGCAGCAAAATAAAATAAAAAACGCATACCATGATGTTAGAGGAATGAGAGCAACACGAAACTGTGGTGACTTTGAGTAAAACAGTGAAATGAACAGAGCTAATCACAGAATTCAGTTTGTTTATACATGGTGTGCTGTAGTTACGAATTCAATCTAATGTTGTTTACACTGAGGACTCAAACACAGGACACAATGGAAAAGAATGGTGAGATTACACAACTAGATACTTCAACCACTCTTAACCTAAGATTAGCTGTTCATAACACTTCCTACGTTGGAATAGACGTCAGCACGAACTATCGCATGTACGCCATTACCTGCCAGAAACCGGAAGTAACGCCATTTTCACGGAAAATGTATTGTTTTCGGGCCTTATAAGCCTATACTGGCGTTTTTAAAAGTCATGTTTGACTTTAGGCTTTTCTGTACAGATTCTGAGATGCTTAGAACTCAAATTGCACTGCTGGAAATAGTTTATTTTGATCCACATGCTGTTTTTGTTTTTTGTTTTTTTTGCAAATTTGCGTTATGATATTTATTTTTGTTTTTCCTGAAGTATATAAAAATTGGTGTGTCTCAAAAATAAAACTATGCAGATACTCAAAATAAATTTCCTGTGGTGGGAAACTATTTTGTATATACAGTTTTAAGGGGTTAAACCTCTTAAATTTCTCTAACTAGAAGTATATGTATAAAAGACTACAACAATTTTCTTTTCTTTTTTTTGCAGTTTATTGCACTTTTTTTGCAATTTATATAGTTACTATTGACTTAATGCATACGTATTATTAAAATTTGGGCTATAACAGTTGTATTGATGGATAGCAACTTGAAATGTTCCCAAAAATGGTACTAAAGTATGTAAAAATATAAAGATAAGTCAGGATTCAGCCACCACTGATTCCTTGAAATCGGGAATCAGTAACTGAAAGAGGATTCAAATGTTTAAAGGCCAGTAGTCTGTTTGTCTGTTATCTTTAGGATGGTAGCTATACGACAGACTCACTTCAGCTCCTAAAGCATATCAGAAAGCTTTCCATACAGCAAAGTGGTTTGCTGTATGACAAGCTTGGCTGTTCCTAGAGACTAGACTGATGTTGAGGAATCAAAGCACTTTCTCATGTCTCATTCATCGAATCAAACATATATTTATACAGCACTTTAAGCCATGCTAAGCGCTTTCCAACATCCAGACTTCAATGGATGCATTAAGGGAAACTCGGGGCACAGTTCGGCATGTAGTATAGAGGAGCCAAGGATCAATTGACCAGCCTTAACCTCCTATGTCCTGGCATCCACATATGTGGACATCACATTTTGGGTTATTTAGACCAAAATACTCAATTTTGCTTTACAAGGGCCTGATATCCACTTACGAGGGTGTTATACTGCTACTGTTCTATCTAAATTTAAACAAATATCCTCATATGTGGAGCTCGTTTTTCTTAGAAATAAAAGTTAGGTTAAAAAAAAATCTGGTAATTCTTTGTTTTTACATTCTTCAGGTCCCAATCAGCCCAAATATCAAAGAGATATAAAAATTGCATTCAGTGGAAGAGTTCGGGTCTTAGGAGGTTAAGATTGAGTGACTACTCACTCTACTACTCTTCCATTTAAAGCACAAACAGGCATAACATTGGTGGAAAAACGTGCACTTGCATCAACCATACTTTAAACTTTTTTCCTACTTTTTTGTCTTTTACTTAGTATTGTAGAGTGTTAGTTTGTTTAAATAGTTTTCTCTCAAAGATCCGAGTTGAGAGAGTTTTTGTTCTCCTTATATACCGTATTTTTTGGACCATAAGGAGCACCAGATTACAAGGCGTATTATGCCAAACAAAACAGTCAGATAAGTCAAACTTTACTCAGCTCGTTCTTCTTGCTTCCTCCACTTCTGTACCATTGATTCATTAATGTTGAAAGCGTCTTGTTGCTGCTCTATTCCCATGTTGTTGCAGTATATTAATGACTAAGTTTGGTCCGTTTACAGCATCCTGCCATGCGATTGCATTTGTCTCTAACCATCAGGAACCCTCACGTTAACTTTTATC
>NW_005187780.1:408570-409062 GCF_000239375.1 Pundamilia nyererei | reverse complement strand
TGTGTTTTCCTGAATTTCAGTTTCTACCACGTTGGCAGCTTACTCAAAAGTGGAAGCCAGTTTGCACCATTTCAATTCAACATGAAACTTTAATGTGGTTTAGACCTCCAGTCACCACAGTCCAAAATGACTTGTTCAAGGCTACAAAGTTTTTCAAGTACAAGTGTTTCAGCTACAGTTGTGATTACACAAAGACATGAATGGCTCATGCACTGCAGTAATGAGCTAAGGCTTTAGAGCAGGCCATTATTATTCCCATTGGAGAGGCTCGGTAACAGAAGATGTGATTTAGGGGAAGGTTATTTGGTGTTGGGGAGATGAGTCAGCCATTCCCAACTTTTACATTGTACA
This sequence comes from Pundamilia nyererei, assembly GCF_000239375.1. Lineage (NCBI taxonomy): Eukaryota > Metazoa > Chordata > Actinopteri > Cichliformes > Cichlidae > Pundamilia > Pundamilia nyererei. The sequence continues at coordinate 408,711 of NW_005187780.1, read as the reverse complement.
GGGTTACTCAGAACCCTTTTTTGTACGTAAACAAAACCAGTAAGTGAAAGAAAAAGTAACAAGCGAGAGGTTCAAATGGGACCCAAACCAGGATCTCCATCTCAGGATCTCTGTCAGACATGGGTGAGACACAGAATCCAA
>NW_005187780.1:404734-408550 GCF_000239375.1 Pundamilia nyererei | reverse complement strand
CAGAGGAAAAGGTGAGTCTAAAACTTAATAATTTAATTTACTTTACAATATAAAGTGCTTTTTGATAATTGTGACTGAGTCCTAAATAAATATAAACTGTAGCTGAAACTGAATTTAAATGTAGGCCTGGTTGATTGTAATATATTTAATATAACCAAGACATGCATAATTGGATTACAAAAAAGTGAATATATTCCACTCTCATTACATTTAAATATTACTTACATTGTCTCTTTAACATATGACAGATGACAAATATTAAAATATTATTTATGATATATATACACGACACTGATGTTTTATGTGATAAATTGCCCTGTAAGTGCCAATTGTGGAAGATGAAATTCTCCCAAGGTGCCGAAAGTAAAGACATTTAAAAAATATTATGTTAAAAGTTTCAGTACTGATTTATCATTTTTTACTCAAGTAATGCTAAAAGACATACAGACTCTGAAATGTACTCAAAGTTAAAAGAAGTTTTTTCAGGGACATTTCCACCAGCTATTTTTTTTAAAGCTAACTAAACCTCATGTTTTATTTATAATAAAATAATAATACAATGAAATATAAACATCATTTTTAAAAACTGAACGAACTGACAAAACTTAAACATCCTTTTTGTAAAACACAAGCAGAGAAAAAAAACACTTCTTCTTTTTTAAAGAAAAAAGGTCATTGCGTTGTAGGCCACTGACTGCCTCCAAACCTAATTATCTTTGGCTGTCATGGTTCATTTCCATGTCTGATACCCTTTATGTAACCTAACACTGACCATAAGCCCCACAGCTGCTCTGCACCAGTCCAGTACTCCATACGTACTGGTGCAACATGCCATAAGCTCCCTTTCTATACAACATTTGAAGAACATGCAAGTTAATATAGTTCAATCTCTGATGTATCACAATATGAAAAAAATAACTTCACGTCTTGTACAGATCCAGTGTCTGACAAACTCTAAAAAGAATGAGGACCTAATATTTAAGCTTTAAATTTGGGGTTTATCAAATGTCACTTTGCAGTCCTTAACTTTAAAATATAACATTTCTCTGTTCTGTCTTTCTTATCTTTCTCTTTGCGAAGTTCTCTCTCATTCTTTTTTCTCCCTGTGAAACACACTAGCTGTTCGTTTAGCTAGCAGACACACAGTGCAGCAATCTGAACACAAATTGTTTTGTTTTGAACAGATTGTTTGCTGATATTTGTTGAGAAATGTTTTGAAATGTTTGTTGAATTTAAAATTATCTGTAACTTTGAAATAAGTTACTTCCTTTATGCTTGCTTCTCTTCTGTAGCACTAGCTTTATGCTGAAATATTGTACAAGTTATGGGCATCTGCTCAAAAATTACAGTTTTTGCCCATTTAATCCCTGATTATTGCACTATAAATGCTGTATAAATTGTTTTTTTGTTTTTTGTTGTTATGTTTTGTTTTTTGCTTCTTAAATCTCATTGTGTGTTATAAACCCTGGAAATGGATAGACAATCAGGATTTTGTTTTATGTGTTATTTTTCCTGCCATTTAGGTTTAAATTGATTTGATGTCTAGAATTTGAATATGAATATGAATATGTTGAGTGACTAACAATTTCCCTCAAATGCATTAAACCAAAAGTAATGAGCCTGTTGTGAAAATTCAGAATGGAGATATGTATCAGCCACCCGGACAGCTGGAGCAACAATCGGTTTGCATAACCAAAGAATTTCTGCACAAACTGTCAGAAACCGTCTCAGGGAAGCTCATCTGCATGCTCGTCGTCCTCATCAGGGTCGTCATCGTAACCGACTTGAGTGGGCAAACACTCACATCGATTTGGCACGTTGGAGAGGCATTCTGTTCACAGATGAGTCCCGGTTTTCACTGTTTAGGGCAGATAGCAGACAGCGTGTGTGGCGTCGTGTGCGTGAGTGGTTTGCTGATGTCAGCGTTGTGGATCGAGTGGCCCATGGTGGCGGTGGGATTCTGGCATGAGCAGGCGTATGCTATGGACAACGAACACAGGTGTATTTTCTTGATGGCATTTTACCGTACCGTGACAAGATCCTGAGGCCCATTGTTAAGCCATTCATGCACGACCATCACCTCATGTTGCAGCATGATAACGCACGGCTCCATATTGCAAGGATCTGTAGGCAATTCCTGGAAGCTGAAAACATCCCAGTTCTTGCATGGCCAGCATACTCACCAGACATATCACCCAATGAGCATGTTTGGGATGCTCTGGATGGGTGTTCCAGTTCCTGCCAATATTCAGCAACTTCACACAACTATTGAAGAGGAGTGGACCAACATTCCACAGGCCACGGTCAACAACCTGATCAACTCTATGCGATGGAGATGTGTTGCCCTGCGTGAGGCAAACTGACTGCTTTTCTGTCCCTCTTTGTTGTTGCATGCTGGAAAGTGGTTCTGACACTCACTAGTCCTCAACCTCCTTTCTATCACTTAGCGTACATTCTCAGCTTACTCCTCGCTCTTTCACTCCTAGCATTCAGTGCAATCCTCATCCATGTAGTGGAGGTGGCTGATGTTAGGTCCATTCTTTAGTCAGTATTAGTTGCCAGTCTTGTTGATGATCTGGCTTAAATGATTCAGACCTATGCAAAACAGCAGTGAGGACAGAGAGTCTCCTGGATAATTTCCACTTGTGATGGCAGCTTGCAGAATTGGCTTGAAGTTGTCCTCTAGTGTTGTTCACCACATCCCCACTGAGTTCCTGATGAAGGCTCTTAGGGTCCCATTGAGCTTGTACAGTCTGAGGCATTCCAGGATCCATGTGTGAGGCATTGATCATAGGCTTTCTTGTAGTCAGTCCAGATGGTGAACAGGTTAGTCAGCCTGGTCTTACAATCTCAAGTGTCCAACTGTTCATGTTTGATTCCCTTTCTTGGATGTCTGCCACTGTGACAGTTAGTGGATCCTGTTCAGGGAGGTTATTATGGTCTGCTCTTAGATCCACTAGCCACTGTTGTTGTGTGTTGCATACCTCTCCCATATGGTCTTCCAGTATTGTTCCATCTCCAGCCTTGTTGGGGCTTTTCTGTTATTGTTCTCCTATCACAGAGTACACCTTCGATGGTTGAATGGAAAACAGCTGATCTATTTTCCTGCCTTCTGTCTCTCTGGTATACCACTTCAAGTGGCTGACCAAGGGTGTAACTTTGTTTGGTCAGGTACACGCAACTTGTAGTAGTGTAGGCACCCTTTTTTCATCACACCTTTCTGCAGTTCCAATAGTTCTCCAGAAACTTTCCTGCTGCATTGGTCTTTGCCTCTAGTCTCCTTTTTTATGGAGGGCACTGCTCCTTGTAGATCAATTGGTTGGTTTCTTGATGACTGGAGTAGGGATTGTCCATGATGGTGCAAACACCTTTTCTAGTAGACTCCCAGAGGGTACTTCACGTAGTCTTGATAGTCAGTCATGGAGGGTGTATGTTTCTTTAATGTACGACCTGTTTCTGGGGTTTGATACTTAATCTTGGAGGGTGGGGATGAAGACAGCTTTCCCCTGACCTGACGTCCTGTTATGTATTTTATATACAGTTAAAGGAACAATTATTCCTCAGAGTATAGCCTCAATTCAGTTAAACGTTTGGGATACTGATCTGGTCAGTTAGGAGCTGAATCAGTTCCAGCTTCTCTGTGTATATATAGTATATATTATTAGTATATATTATTCTCAGTGCTGTCAATAGATAAAATTTAAAAAAAATTAATCTCAACATTTTCTGTAATTAATCGTGATTAATAGAAATTACTTGATCAATAGCCTGGTTACAATAACAATGATTTTTTTCAACTTCATATTTAAGCTTCTA
>NW_005187780.1:398095-404714 GCF_000239375.1 Pundamilia nyererei | reverse complement strand
ATTTTCTGTAATTAATCGTGATTAATAGAAATTACTTGATCAATAGCCTGGTTACAATAACAATGATTTTTTTCAACTTCATATTTAAGCTTCTAACAGACATTTATGCAATATAATGAACTAAATGCAGAATAAACACAAAGAATTTATGCTTAAATTCAAAGATAATTTGAATAGTTTTCTTCAATCTTCTAACACAGGTTCTCTCCTGTGAAATACAACTTTTAAAAAAACCTATACACTAATAGGTAAGTATACACTAATATATAATATATTATTAGTGCTGTCAAACAATTAAAATGTTTAATCAGATTTGTCACAGGGTTACAGTGGATTAATTTTGATTCATCACAATTAAATATCATTCATTTTTATTCTATATTAATCACATTTCATTTTGCATGAGCAAACAGACTAGGGAAAAAAAGGGGAAATATAAGCACTTACTTCCAGTGCTCCCCGTGCGTGGCAGCCTGTTACAGCAGCTCAGCTCATTCTGAGCTTCTTTCTTATCTCCTCTTTATTTTTCTCATAATTTTTTGTAACTAAAGTTTTAGCAATTAGATTCTGCAATCATGGAGTACCGTTTTGTGCTAGTCTTGGTTGTCTTTCTCCATTTTTTTCCACCTTTTTCACCCATGTCTGGGAACCCAGCACATGGATCCTTTGTTTACAGTAGGGATCAGCTGTTAGCGCTGCGTCCCGCAGTGGAGCTGCCGGCGGACAGGCACGACATTCCCAGCGAGCTGAGGAGGAAAAGACGTGGGTGTCGTGCTGGGAGGGAGCGCCTTCGCCCAAAAAGGAAGCATTATAGACCATCTCTCCCTTCTGCAATCACTGGAAATGTAAGATCGCTGCCCAATAAGATGGATGAGCTCACGTTGCTAACCTGGTCACAGAGGGAATACCGGTAATGTAGCATCATGCTAACGGAGTCCTGGCTAACATCGCTAACTATGGACACAAGCGTGATTGTACCTGGATTTCAGCTGCTACGGGCGGACAGGACGAGAGAAAGCAGGAAGAGGAAAGGAGGGGGATTGGCAGTGTTTGTGAATGACAGAGGGTGTAACCCCAGACACATCACTGTGAAAGAGAAACTCTGTAGCAGAGACATTGAACTGTTAGCTGTTAGCATGCGTCCGTACTACCTCCCCCGGCGTACTTCCCCCCCCCTCAGCCAACGCGGATTCAGCTTGTTACTCTCTCCACTCTGTGGTCAGCAGACTGCAAACGCAATCTCCGAGAGCTCTTCTCCTAACATCATGGGACTTTAATCATGTCTCACTGGACTCCACACTGCTCACCTTCACCCAGTATGTGACCTGCCCAACCACAGACAATAAAACACTGGATTTACTGTACACCAATGCAGAAGAGGCATACAGCTCATCACTTCTCCCTCCGCTGCGGAGATCTGATCACAACCTGGTGCACCTTGTCCCTGGTTATGAGCTCTTAGTGCGCAGGGAGCCACCAGCCGACCGCACAGTGCAGAGATGGTCAGAGGAAAGCGAGGAGGCTCTTAAGGATTGTTTTGAGTCGACTGTGTGGGAGGTGATCTGTGTTGACCACGGACAGGACATCGACAGCCTTGTGACCAGCACTGGAAAACCTCCTGTGTTGTACCAGTGCCAAAGACTTCACCCCCTAAGGACTTCAACAGCTACAGGCCAGTGGCTCTGACATCCCACCTGATGAAGACCCTGGAGCGGTTGGTCCTGGCTAAGTTTCGGACCTGGTGAGCTCATCACTGGACCCACTTCAGTTTGCCTACCAGCCTGTAATTGGAGCGGATGATGCCGTCATTCACCTCCTACTTCATTCCCTTGCTCACCTGGAGACCGCTGGGAGCACTGTGAGGATCATGTTCTTTGATTTCTCTAGTGCCTTTAACACCATTCTTCCCTCAGTTCTGAAGGACAAGCTGGAGAACTCTGGAGTGGACCATCACCTCACTACCTGGATTCTGGACTACCTCACTGACCAACCACAGTGTGTGAGAATTCAGGGCTGTGTGTTGGACAGGGTTGTCTGCAAAAGGGAACGGTTCTGGCACCGTTCCTCTTCACCATCTACACGGCAGACTTCTCCCACAACTCCACCCAGTGCTTCCTGCAGGAGTTCTCTGACCACTTGCCAATAGTCGGCCTCATCACTGATGGGGACGACAGGGAGTACAGAGAACTGACCCATGGTTTCACCAGGTGGTGATCAGTTGACAGCTTAGCCCATCTCTTTACCCGAGTGTCCAAAACATATGGCCTTGGGTCTGGTGATACGATTACAAAATTGATCATCAAGCTGCAGCCTAGTGTGTCCTGGGGCCACGTGCACTTATGGACACTCTTATGTTCGAACATGGTGTTCTTTATGGTCAAACTGTGGTTTGTACAGAATTTTAATGACAAAACATTGCTCGGTTCAGATCCAGGAGGCCGTTCCTCCCCATCATACCCATCCTGGTCTCACTGCCATTGCCCACTTGAGCACTGAAGTCTCCCAGTAGGACAACAGAGTCCCCCAGGCGGGGCACCCAGCGAACATCACAAAACAGACATTAGTGATAGGTTAGGCTTTAGAGGGTTAAAGGCCTACAAACAAAAGCCTACAAACAACATAATTTCACATCCACATTTTATATACAGACTGTGTTCAAAGTGGGGTTGATCACATGTTTGATCACATGAAAGAAGCTGAGTGGTCACATTGTATTTATGACCACATGTTTTTATTCATGTAGGAGCATCATCTGTTTTGGAGGTGGCTGCTCTGGGTCAACCTTTCAGTTTAGGGATGCTCTATGATGCACGGAGAGGGAAACTCATCCCAGGTAAAATGTGATTTGTTGTTCAAGCAATCAGCCGTATGGCCAGCAAAAACCCACACTAATTTGTTTCTTAAATGACCTATCTACTTATAGGGTAAGTAGATGCATCAAAGAAATATTTATCATAGCAGCAATGAAATATTAATGACCATTTAATGAAAATACTGTATGAAGAAAATAATAGTTTAAATGAAAAGGGTGAGTAACAAAAGGAGCAAAAAAAACCCTTTAAAGAACAGACAACCTTAAGATTAATTCATTTGGAAATCTCTGAAAGAACAGAATAGATTCTGTCTCAAAAAAAACATTAACAGAATAAAAACTTTGAAGCATGTTTTTTGCAGAGTAAAAACCATGAGATTTCTAACTCTCTAGAGCTTTATGAGTGTTACAGTTTCACTAAAACTGTTTTGAAATTAAGTTTTACATTTTTTAGTACATTTCAAATACAATTTTTATCTATTTCGTTTCTAAACTTTCTAAAGACTTTTTTTTTCCATTTTGTGGATTTCGTGTCTTAAAGGTGTCACACTGTGGAATAATAAAACTCTGCAGAAGAAGCCAGTGGAGCATAATCAGCACAGCAGTGAATTTCACATCAATTTAACGGATTCCATTGAAAAAAAGTCGGCACTGCTGGATGTTAATGGTTCTCTGAAGGCCAGTTTCCTGGGTGGGCTCATTGAAGTTGAAGGATCAGCCAAGTATCTGAATGATAGGAAGAAATCACATCATCAGTGTCGAGTCACACTTCATTACAAAGCTACCACTAAATTCAAACAGCTGATGTTGACTCCTGATGAAACCAAAAACTCTCAAGAAGCAAAAAATGTGAAACGTTTGGCGACACATGTAGTCACAGGAATCCTTTATGGAGCAAATGCTTTCTTTGTGTTTGACAGTGAGAAGTTAGATGATAGCAGCATTCAGATAATCCAGGATAGCATACAAGCTATCCTAATAAAAAAGATCACCTCATTTAATGTTGAGGGGAAAGTTGACATCAAGCTGAGTGATGAAGAAAAAGCTGTGACTGATAAATTCACCTGCAAGTTCTATGGAGACTTCATCCTTGAAAGCAACCCTGCAACATTTGAAGATGCAGTGAAGACATACATCCAACTTCCAAAACTACTGGGAGAAAACAGAGAAAACTGTGTTCCACTGAAGGTCACACTGATGCCTCTGAAGAAATTCCATCCAAAAGCTGCTTACATGATAAGCAATGGATTTATTAGTAAGGCTGAAGATACCTTACAGGAGCTTCATAACCTTGACATAAGATGCAATGATCTGCTGGACGACAGAGTGGTGAGAAGCTTTCCACAGATACAAGAAAAGTTGAGCAGATTCAAGAAGCTCTGTGAGTATTTCAGATCTTCACTCCAGGAAACAATGGCTGAGAAACTTCCCTCCATCAGGGCAGGTGAGAAAGATGAGCAGGAATTAGTGAAAGTGTTTTATGACAGAGACAAGTCACCGTTCAGTCAGGAGAAATTAACCAAGTGGATCAAAGATGAAGAGAGAGAAGTCACCATCATCAGGTACTTTGTAGACATGATGGAGGGAACAAAGATCATCTCAGATCAGTCTGAGCTGGACAGAGAGGTGTTTAAACCAGGAGTAGAGGAAGTTCTCTGCTTTGTTTTCACCTCCCTGAAATCTATTGACCCATATCTGCAGAACATGTCTGACTACTTGGAGAAAAAGAAACTGGAAGGTACTGATGGTAACACTCCACCTACCCAGGACCAATGGTACCGCTCAGATGAAGCGATAAAGCAGATGACAGAAAAGGCCGAAGTTGTCCATGACCTTGCCAAAGCTCTGAAGAACAACAACAGTTTCCGTTTCCTAGTAGCAGCCATTTCAAATGATAATTTCAAGGGAGGAAGTATCTACCACTACAGGAAGAACTTCCTGATCACTGAGAATTTCTCAGGGCGTATATCAATGATGTGGAAAATGAAATGGATAGGAGAGATCTGATGTGGTGTAAGTACTTACAAAATAATATTCTTCCAGGTTCATAGTGTAAATTTTTTAACATGAAATTGCTGATTATTTTAATATATAGGGTCACATTTTTCTCAGGTGGCTGCTAAAACAGTAATTATGTACAGAAAAATATTTCAAGTCAGACTGGTTTCTGCTATTGATATTGTCCATAAACTGTCCTTAAATATATGCCTTTTTAAAATAATTAAAATCTTAACTTCTTAAAATATCTTAAACTTCTCTCATTTCTGTGAAATTTGTCTTTGAGTAAAAACCTTTTCATGCATGTCGAAAGAGTTTTCAGGGGTTCCAAAATCAAACTGTAAAAACCAATCTACTTGATGCAGAAAAATAATGTACGTCAAGAACAATTAATCTGACAGAGTTATAAAGAGCAAAAGTAAGGAAAAGTATTCCTAAGTAATAAAGTTGGTAAAGTTTTCAAATAGCTCCAACTGAATGAGACATGAAGCAACTCCAGGTCAGGGACAAATTCCAGCTCCAAGTGGAGGAGTTTAAGTATCTAATTCAATTCAATTCAATTTTATTTATACTGCGCCAAATCACAACAATAGTCGCCTCAAGGTGTTATATATTGTAAGCTAAACCCTAAAATAACACATAAAGAGAATAAACCCAACAATCATATGACCCCCTACGAGCAGCACTTTGGCGACAGTGGGAAGGAAAAACTCCCTTTTAACAGGAAGGAACCTCCAGCAGAACCAGCCTCAGGGAGGGGCGGGGCTCCACCCCTCCCACTCACAGCAGATTGAATTCTTTTTCAGTCACCACTCTCTTCCCCTTGAGGACACTCTCTACCACTTCATCCAAGTTAAACCATAATTCCTCTCACTTTTCAAACTGACATCCACCCTGTGGGACATGCACAGTGACAACATTCAACATCCCTACTTCGATTTCCAGCTTCAAACTCATGATCCTGGCTGGCACTCCCTTCAGCCACACTGTACATAGTTACATACTCTTCCTTCAAAATGACTTGTATTCCATTTCTTTACATTTACATCCCTTTACTAGTCATCGGCCCTGCATTTAAAGTATCTACTTTCCCCTCCAAACTCCTCCCTTTCCTTCTCTCTTGTTGCCTCCTAACACACCTTCCACGTTTCCTCTTCTTTTGTCTTTGGCCACCAGTAGCAGTCTCCATTGGCACCTTAATAAATAATAATAATATTAATAAATTTTATTTATGAGCGCCTTTCAAGTCACCCAAGGACACGTTACAATAGGATAAAACACATAGTAAAACAATGGCAGAATAAGAACAATAAAACAAAAGCACAAGATAAAATGAACAAACAGTGGGTTCACAGTGAATATGCAGATTTGAACAGATGGACTTTGAGTTGGGATTTAAACTGGGGGAGAGAACCAGTGTTTCTTATTTCTGGGGGTAGAGAGCTCCACAGCCTGGGAGCAGAGCAGCTGAAAGCTCTGCTTCCCATGGTGCTGAGGCAGAAGGAAGGTACAGCAAGCTGGAATAGAAGGAGAAGGTTGAAGTGAGCGGGTAGAACAGGTAGTGGTTAACAGGTCAGAAAGGTAAGGAGGAGCAAGGTTATGAATGGCCTTGAAGGTGAGCAGAAGAAGTTTGAATATAATCTGGATTTTCACTGTGAGCCAGTGGAGTTCCAGAAGAACAGGTGATGTGCTGGTAGGAGGGGCTCTGGTGATAATGCGAGCAGCAGAGTTCTGAACCAGTTGCAGCTTATGGAGGGATTTTTGGGGAAGACCATGCAAAAGAGAATTGCAGTAGTCATATGGGAGGTA
>NW_005187780.1:397083-398075 GCF_000239375.1 Pundamilia nyererei | reverse complement strand
CTGGTGGGGCAAACTTCCATCCACCCTCAAGTATCCTTGAAAGGATAAAGAGCTGGTCCAGTGTTCCATGACCAGGATGAAAACCTCATTGTTCCTCCTTTATCTGAGGTCCGACTAGCAGAGGGACTCTCCTTTCCAGCACCCTGGCATAGACTTTCCCAGGGAGGCTGAAGATTGTGGGTCACCTGTAGTAGAATCACACCCTCTGGCTCCCTTCCCCTTTGGTGTCCACCATTGTGCTCAGACGTTACCACCATGACAGGCACCAACCACCTTGTGTCCACAGCTCAGGGCAGCGGCTTCGATAATGGAGAAGTTGAACATGGTCCATTCGAACTAAATGTCCCCAGTCTCCCTTAGAATCCTAATGAAGCTCTGCTGGAGAAGTGCATTGAAGATCTCGCGGATTAGGGCCTCTGCTAGGCATTCCCAGCACACCCTCACTGTACGTTTGGGTGTGCCAGGCCTGCCCAGCATCCTCCCCTGCCACCAGATGAATGGATTTCAGGACAGGAACTATTAAAGCAGTGCTGTCATTGGATCAGTCTGATTGGTTTAGGTTCCTAAACATGTTGTTGCATTTATTAACAACAGTAACTTTCTGCTAATAAAGCCTTTTGATGTTTAGGCTGAACTGTGATTCTGATCAGGTCTCAAAGGCAGCACAGTGTGAAACATAGAATCAGAGAAACATGCAGATAAAATCCATCATCACAATCAAACTCAGACAAGTTGAGGTTTGAGGACAGACATCTGACGTGTTAAAAACAGACTGCAGATCTGCAGTGGACAGATTCAGTCAGAGGCATCATCACAAATAATTGAATGAATGAATGAATTGCAGCACGGTGGCATGGTGGTTAACACTGTTGCCGCACAGCAAGAAGGTCTTGAGTTCAATTCCACCATCAGGCCGGGGTCTTTCTGTGTGGAGTTTGCATGTTCTCCCCGTGTTTGCGTGGGTTCCCTCCGGGTACTCTGGCTTCCTCCCA
>NW_005187780.1:370604-377597 GCF_000239375.1 Pundamilia nyererei | reverse complement strand
AAAAAAATTTAAAAAAACAAACAAAAGACAAGGCTTAAAAATTACATTTAAAGAGTTCAACAGGAAAAATATTTCAAACTTGACTGAATATATGTTTACATGGTTATGCGACAGATTTTCAGATTCATCATAAAACAGGCCAAAGATATAACTTTATGCAAAATTATACAAAAATAAAGGAAATCAGAGCAGGGAAAAGGTTTCACTTCTTGGTTTAGTCTTTATTAGCAAGGAGCAGTTTACTATTTCGCCTCGCTTCCTCTATCAGTCCTCATGGATTTCATCTCCTCCTGGGTGGTCGACTGAGTTCCCGAAGAAGACGTCTTGTTGTCCTCGGCGTCCTGCCCACAGCGCAGTGCACAGGGCAGCGCACCCACCAGGGCCTTCCTGAACATGGAGCTGGAGAAGATGTAGATGATGGGATCCAGGGCCGAGTTCAGGAAGTTCAAACCCAGAGACACGATGCTGAGCTGGGTGAATCTGTAGAAGCTGGTGCAGTCCCACGGGCGGTACGAGCGGATGATCCACACTCCGATGGTTGTCACCGTGGTGGGCAGAAAGCATACCATGAATACTGCGACGATGGCGATGCACACTCGCATCGCCTTGCGCACTTTGTCGGGTTTGCCCATACGTCGTTCCTTCAGGAAGCTGGAGATCCGGATGGAGCAGAACAGCAGCATGGCCATCGGGAAGATGAACTCCAGCACGGTGAGGATGCGATGCATGGCCACCAGGATGATGATGGCTCGCGACGCCTCTTTGTAAGACGTGAAGAAGAAGCACTGGGTTGTGTTGCCGCTGCCCTTGATGTGGTTGTAAGCCAGCATAGGAACCCGGGGCGTGATGACCAGCAGCCAGACAAACAGCGACACGAACACCGCCTGTCGCTTGGTCATGCGGTTGAAGCGGTGGTGAGGATGGACCACCTGGAAGAAAACAGCACTGATGATACTGGTTCTGAAACTTCCACGTGAATACAATTATCTGGATAAACAAGTAGGAACTGTTGTTTCTGTTCTACATCATCTAGTTTGGGGTCTCCTCCAGTAGACACACAAAAAAATCAGATTTGGGATTAAATTACAAACTAGCTCAACATTTCTCTCGCCAGTTGGTAGACCCACACCTGAAGTTATTTTGGCACACCCTGCACCGTCACCTGATGGGTTTTTCCTGGGTTTTAGGGGCATCAAAACATGTTCCTGTTTTCGGTATGTCGGGATAGTGCCAAAACTAAAGCAGCAGTTTCTGTTTAAATCATCTTTTGAATCTTGAAAATGTTTGATGGTGAAATTAATTGTGCGCCTGGCACTGATTGGCCAATCATCATTGTTCCTGCAGCGTTATTGGACCATTTGTAAACAGGAAACCAGTTTCATGTCACAGTGTCAGGTGATGGATGGATGGATTCAAAGATCTCAGTCAGGTAAAGTTCCTAACTTCCTAAAACAGTTTCAGTCTTCCTTCCTTCAGCTTCATTTATAAATGACAATGTAGAATATGATTACAGCTATTTATCCATTAATTTAGCTGAATGGGCTACTCTTTATACCGCTACCTAACCATACCAGCTGTTTACCCATGTTGGCTTAACTTTAGTTTTACCCAGTTATGTCATCAAGCTATTTACATCAAGCTATTACTACCAACTTTTCCCTGTTTGGAGTCCCATGAATAAAAACAACCTGTATCACTTTAACAGACCTGCAGCACATGAGTTTCCCGTGTTGGAGTGATTCAAAAATATTAGAAATGCAGTCAGAGGTTTGTTCTCTTTACCAGGAATGTGGCCCAACGAGGTGCAACAAAAAACTTTGTTAAGCATTTTTACAACTCCATCACCACGAGGATTCTCTCACCTTAAAGTAGCGATAAATTGCCACCACGGTCATGAGTGCGATGCTCGCCGAGCGGTTGGAAAACATCAGGAAGAGGTTGATCCGACACATGCCGTCTCCAAACACCCAGTGACTCCTGAGCAAGGCGTCGATCCTCAGAGGTAGACTCACTAGAGCGAGGAAGTCTGCGATAACCAGGTTGAAGAGGAAGAGGCTGTTGGGGTTCCACGCCTTCAGTTTGAAGCAGAAGATCCACAGAGCGACCAGGTTTCCCAGCAGCCCCAGAATGACGTCGATGATGAGGACGGGTGGCATGATCTTACCTTCCAGCCCAATACCGACAGGTGGGCAGCCACCATCGGCAGTGGGGGTGGTGAGGTTTGAGGCGGTGGTGAAGTTTGGCTCTGAGGTCATTTTGGTGACTCGGGCAGAAAGTCCTGAAAGTATTGAGGATTATTCTTAAGTTTGACTGTTAAAAATATCTGTGGGTTTGGTGGTTAAATCTGAGCGAGGGGGAAAGTCTGTGTGACCACACCTTGGAAAGTTTCCAAACTCTTGAAATTTGAAGCTTCCTCTTGTTCTTCCTTTTTTTCTGTTTTAAAACAGCAGAATTTAGATTTTTATCAAAGATGACGTGAATCACTTCCACTCTTTCACAATTCCTGGACATGCTGGGATCCAAAATATTAAACAAACAGAAGAAAGACCTAAAAAATGTTTAATTAAGTCAAAATACTTTCTTTTACAGTGAAACAACAAATGACAAAGTTCACAAGTTAGAGTCAAATGTCAATCAAATACATTCTCACGTCTGTGTTATTCTTTTCAATATTCTTGATATTTATAATTGACTGATTTGTTTATTTTAGTGCAATTTCTTACATTTGTAAACAATGTAACATATTATTAAAATAGCTGAGTCTGTTACTGTTACTGTCTTGGAGCAACTGTAACCCACACAGTTTCCTTAAGGATTAATAAAGTATTCTGATTATGATTTAACAAAGAAGTGTGCCATTACGGTGTTATTGTGCCATATAATATTCAATCAACATGAAGTTTTAATGGCCTGAAGTTCCCAGCTACAGGATTCAGTTATTAAATTACAATAAACACAGATAGCTCTATCATAGCATCACAGCTGTTCCAGGAAAAATAAACATTTTTAAAAATATGCATGGAAGGTTATTTATTTTTAGTTTATATGTGGCACTTTTAAGGAGTTTACACTGAGAATATATGTCAGCACACGCGGATTAAACAGGCCTGTGTATGTTTCCACATCTGATCCAGAGAATCAGAGGAGATTAGATGAATCCAGTACTCACCAGTCCCGACGCGAGACGTTCATTCATAAAGTGTCCGAGGAGGAATGATCTTTGTCGGGTATTTATGTCTCCCGCGAGAGGATCTTCCTCGTCAGCCCGTTGCCCCACAGAGGCTGGTACAGAGTGTGAACGAAGTCAGAGTCAAAAACATTTCACAACACATTTCACAAACTGAGGGGCCGAGGAAAACTACTCAGCCAAGAGTGCTACCAGTAACATGACATACTTTAGCACCAGCATTTAACTGGTTATACAAATATTTAGATTTTACAGGGAATCCTTTCCAGGCATCCAAGTTACTGAAAACTTTACAGCCTATTCTGCTTTTCACTGCTTTACTGCTCTTTATTATTCTCTGAGACTCCACCAGAGCTGCTTTCCATGATTCCGACCTCATGATGTTGTTATAAAGTTAGATATATATAAAAAAGCTTTGTTTATACGTGACCACGAGCACTTCCTTGACCCGTGAATCTGCGCTCATAAACAGTCCAGGTTTGTTAATAGTTTGCTTGGTTACCATGGAACCAGGTGACGAACAGACCTCTGTGGTTTTAGCTCGCGTGTTTCTGGGTTAGAGGTCGTCACATTTACTGATATTCTCACCGGCCAATGTCTTTGATGCGTCATTGCTGACGACCTGAGGGTGAAACTTGTTTCCTTCTGTGGGGACAAACACGATGAAGAATGAGGAAGTGTTGAAATCTCGGTGTTTCTGTTGAGCTGTGGGTTGGCCTGATCCACAGAGGTGTGGAGTTTCTAAGACTGTTTTCTCCTGCTTTACACTTCCTGTGACTCACACAGATGAGTGTTTGATTGTATAAATATCAGCTAAACTTTAGAAATGAACCCTGACAGCTCAGAACTGGAAATATTTCATATTACATTAAAGAACTAACTAAAAACTGCTCAGTTACTCACCAGCACCAGAGGTTAACAGTAATAATAAGATTCAGAGTTTAGCTGAAAATAAAAGACGACTCAGCTGCTCAATCAGAAACTGATAATAAAGCTGTAAAATCATAAAGGAAAGATGGTGAAGCTCTAAAACACTCGTGTCTTTTTCTGTTGTCTCAATGAACTCACCTGTAAAGAGCAGCATTAACAATGACTCCAAGCTTTCAGTCTCAGTGAAAACAAAGACGCTGGACGTTAAAGAGTTCATAACAAATCTGAAATTTAAGCACGTCATAAATAATTATTAATTCTTTATTTAACCAGGAAAGACCCACTGAGATTTAAAATCTTATTTACAAGGTGACCTGAACAAAACTAAATTTACAAATTATGAAACATCATTGATCACAAAAATCTAAATAAAAAGCTCAACGGTGTCACCAAATAATTCAACAAACAACACATTTGCATGCAGATCTTTGAGTGTTTAAAATATTAAGCATTTGTTTAAACAGACTCAGAGAAACAAGATCCTTGTAAAGGATCCTTATAAATTTATATCTGGAAGATCTGCTGCAGATCATTTATAAATGAGAATATCCTAATGGTTTAATGTTCCCACTGATAAGACTTCACTCTAAAGACAAATCTGAATTTACGGTTTCAGTTTTTTTTCCAACTTGTCATGGTCCAGGGTCCCAGCGCTCTCAGTTCTCTGGTGTTTTTGTTGTTTCGTTCACTTTGTTAGTCTAAGGTTATTCTGTAGTACCTAGGTTGTTCTGTTTAGCTTTTCCTCCTTGTGTCTTTGCCCTCTGAGTGTCTGTTTGTGCTTATGTGAGTTCTTGTGCCTTGTTTCCCCTCCTTGTGTTTTACCTCGCCATGTTTATCTGTTTCCCAGCCCGTCATGTCTGCTCTCTCTCTCCCTCGTGTTCCTCGCTTCCTCTCGTCTGCCTCTCCTCCTGTCCGGCATCATGTTCCTCTGTTTCCTGTTTTATTGTGAAGGGCTCATGTTTCCATGTTCATCACGTTCATGACACCAACTGTTTGATATGAGACTTGGAGGGAGGAGAGAGAATCACCAGTCAAGAGTTAGATACCAAATCAGTCTTCCAACCGTGAAGAGCTGTGATAGATGGAAAAGTCAAAGAATTTAATTTAGTGTTGGAAACAACATGTATTTATTTTATTGCATTGAAAAGTAATTTTGAACAGCACAAAGTTTGCTGAACAGTATTAAATGATTGTTGGAGCTGAGGTGTGGAATACATAACAGTGTCGTCGGCATAAAAATGGAAATTAGTGTTCGATACTCCTTGATCAACATTAACATATCTGGTGAATAATAATGGCCCCAGGACTGAACCCTGGGAATCACATCAAGGAAGCAAGATCAAAAAATGATCAGACCTCAAAAAGATGTAGATAATGGGCAGTTACAATGTAATAATAATTTAGGGCTTGGTTTTTAAAAAAAATTATATATTTGTAGCAATGACACAGTGTGTTACATACATAATGTCCATCCATCCATCTTCTTCTGCTTATCCGGGGCCGGGTCGCGGGGGCAGAAGCCTAAGCAGAGAGGCCCAGACCTCCCTCTCCCCAGCCACCTCCTCCAGCTTATCCGGGGGAACACCAAGGCGTTCCCAGGGCAGCTAAGAGATATAATCTCTCCAGCGTGTCCTGGGTCTGCCCCGGGGCCTCCTCCCAGTGGAACACCTCACCCAGGAGGCACCAGGAGGCATCCTTGTCAGCTGCCCAAACCACCTCAGCTGGCTCCTTTCGATGTGGAGGAGCAGCGGCTCTACTCTGAGCCCCTCCTGTATGGTCGAACTTCTCACCCTATTTCACCCTTTGGAGGAAGCTCATTTCCGCCGCTTGTATTTGCGATCTCATTCTTCGGTCACTACCCACAGCTCGTGGCCATAGGTGAGGGTAGGGACGTAGATCGACCGGTAAATTGAGAGATTCGCTTTTACACTCAGCTCTCTCCTCCACAATAGACCGGTACCAATCCTTCAGTCAATCTCCGGCTCCCTTCTCCCGTCACTCTTCAACAAGACCCTGAGATACTTGAACTCCTCCACTCGTCCCGGGACGAGACCCTGACCCGGAGTGGGCACTCCACCCTTTTCTGGCTGAGAACCATGGCCTCAGATTTGGAGGTGCTGATCCTCATTTCCGCCGCTTCACACTCGGCTGCGAACCGTTCCAGTGCCAGCTGGAGGCCTTCACCCGATGAAGCCAACAGAACCACATCATCCGCGCAAAGCAGAGATGAGATTCTGAGACCACCCAAGTGAAAGCCCTCCGCCAGTTGGCTGCGCCTAGAAATCCTGTCCATAAAACTTATGAACAGAATCAGTGACAAAGGGCAGCCCTGGCTTCAATGCTAAGTTGTTTGTCAGTGATAAATGTGTTGAGTCATGGATTATACCCAAATATGAAAAAAGTCCATCTTGGGCAACAAACTACATACATTTAAAAGGAGAAGTCCAGTCTTTGCTCTAAAGTCATGATGTGAGTATCAGGCTCAGCAGAGTCGTGTTCATCAGCTGGGAATGGGACAGTAAGCACGCCTTACACTTTGGTTTGATGTAAGCAGGTCGCACTGCTGATATTACAGCTGAAGGAAGCTAACGAGTACTGGGCCTAGATTTCAGCTGCAGTGGTGTAAAGAGTTCAAACTTTGTGATGATGTATGAACCAGGAGACCATCCCAACCAGTCTCCAAATGTGAGCCTGAACTGAACTTCCTGCCTCTGCTTACAGGTGATCTTCACCCACAGAGTCTACATTTCAACACATTTAATCTCCTGTTTAATGCTCTCATCCTGCAGCTGAAGGAAACTTTAAAGTTTGGTGTGTGTGTGTGTGTGTGTGTGTGTGTGTGTGTGTGTGTGTGTGTGTGTGTGTGTGTGTGTGTG
>NW_005187780.1:368915-370035 GCF_000239375.1 Pundamilia nyererei | reverse complement strand
TCACAGACCTACAACTTAACACGTCATCAGCCCTCCAAAAAGACAGCTGCTTGATTGTAGGAAAACAATCATATCATCTGTAGTTGTGGAAGGATAATTTAAATTAAAGGCAATAAAAGTTGACATAGGGTCAGGAATTAGTCCGGACCTCCTGCCGGTTTACCTCCGCAGTGGGGTGAAGAGAGGTACAGGGATCAGCACACTCACGTGCCTCAGGATCAGTCCTTATGTAATGTTTTTCTACTCTAACTGATCCTTACTACTTCTCTCACGCACATTTGAATCGATGTTTTGTCTAAAACATGCAGGCACACATTCACAGTCACAGTGCGATGAGTCCATCAGGGTTCAGTGTCTGGCCCAAGGGCACTTTGACATGCTGACTGGAGCATTGAGGGATCAAACCACCAAACCCTGAGTGACCCTGATGAAAAGGCATCCAGTGACAGTCGTTCCATGGTTTCACCTCCAGAACGCTTTGGTTTTGCCTCCTCTGCATGAATGTTATGAACCTCCGTTATTTTAGCTGGAACTGAAATAAACAACAACCACGTTCTGGGTTTAGAAAGAGATAAAAATCCACGGCTGCAAAGGGACCTGCTGCTGATGGACAGACGAGCCAGGTTAGGCGTAAACACATGCGTGGATATCACCTAGATATCAACATCAGATTGACTGATGGTTTATTGCAGGAATGTACTCAACAGCAACACGTTGCAGTGGTAGTTTCTGTGTCATCTCATCAGTCTATCAGGGGGTTGTGGAGGAGTTTTGCTCCACTCTTCTTTGCGGCGTTGCTTCGTTTCATTCAGGTTTGCAGCATTCATTCATGCACAGCTCTCTGAGCTCTGCAGCAGCTCCATTCTTTTCTTTTTCAGTTGTTCTGTTGGAGATCTGCTGCGGTCCTGTTGATGACCCAGTTTGGTCCAAGTTTCAGCTGTGGGACAGATGGCCTCACACTGGCTCTAGATTACTTTGGTATACAGTATAGGTTTACGGTGCACTCAGATCATCATCCCTCCACCACCGTGCTCATGGTCGTATGAGGTTTGGTTTCATCCAAGCATGCTGCTGTGCATTAAGGACAAACAACTCCACTCTGGTCTTGTTCACTGCAGAA
>NW_005187780.1:367017-367958 GCF_000239375.1 Pundamilia nyererei | reverse complement strand
TGTGTCTGGTAATAATCTGTCAGCGTATGGATCCATCCCCATCACTCAAGCTGGGGAAAACATCTGCTGCGCCTCCCCGCAGGGAGTCTCCTCTTTGTGTTCCCCCTCTCGTGCTTTTATTTGACACTTAAACATACAGAGAAAGACGGCAAACAGACAGGAGCAGATTAAATATGCAAACACCAAACAGTAATCCTCACGCGCTGCAGCTCTCTGCACATTTGCATAGCTCACGGATCAGCGTGCATTTTCATCAGTTTAGACTGAAGAAAATAAGTTATCTGTTCATTTGGCTGCACAGATATTTAACACAACACTGGAAGCAAACATTCAAACCTGAACTCACTTCCTTCTCTTCCTTCATTTTCATGTGATCCTCTCTTTGCTGGAACATTTGAATGAAATTTAATCCTGGCTTTCACAGCTCTTGGGGGAGGTGGGGTGACGCTCAAGCAGCAACTTCAACGGCTGAAAAATGAATGAGACAGAAACTGCAGTTCTTTTAATGTCCACATAAAGGATGTTCAGCTTTAAATGTCCAGCTTTACAGCAGAAGTTACGTCTGAACTTAAACCTTATTGTCCAGCTGAGTTTATTTCCCCAAACTTTAGAGGAGACTTCACTAAGTGGAATTAGTATGTGTGATGAAATCATACAGTGCAAGGATGCAGCTAATCAAGAAGAAGACAAATAAGAATTCGGCTGTTTTTACCTTTCAGTTCTCAGTCCTCATTGGTTTTGGATTAAAAGAAGCATTTTGCTATTGTGACATCTCAGATACAAGTTGGTGTAACTCTCCAGCTGGTTGCTGCAGAGAGGTGCATGGTGCTGCTTTGGTCTCTAGCAGAATCAGCATCACCTGTTGTTCACGTGGAAGAATGATTCACCAAGTGCTAGTGACACTGTGAAAATGCTGACTGGAGACCTTTCACCTTCAAAGT
>NW_005187780.1:365365-366997 GCF_000239375.1 Pundamilia nyererei | reverse complement strand
TGTGACATCTCAGATACAAGTTGGTGTAACTCTCCAGCTGGTTGCTGCAGAGAGGTGCATGGTGCTGCTTTGGTCTCTAGCAGAATCAGCATCACCTGTTGTTCACGTGGAAGAATGATTCACCAAGTGCTAGTGACACTGTGAAAATGCTGACTGGAGACCTTTCACCTTCAAAGTAAAAGTTCCACCTTTGCTGGTTTGCACTGCATGTTTTAAAGCTACACTTTTGCTCAGAGTGTAAATGTTAATATTTTGCAGAAAGGTCTGCATCTTTCATTAAAAACTTCAGCTGATCGCAGCCGTCTGCCTGTGATCAAAGCAGTTGCAAGGAGGTTTTTGGTGCAGCAACCTCTTTGCAACCGATCTCACCCAGCAAGCCTCCTGAAACCATCCACAACCACTGCGGGAACACACGTTTTTCCCAAGTGACCGGAGGTTCCAGGGTGTAGTCTACTCCTCTGTAGGCCTTAACAAGTGGACAAAGAGCTGATGATGACTGTGAAGGAAGAGCTAGAAGACTTTAACCTACTGTCAGGTAAAACACTCAGTCATCTGTGTCTGTGGACAAAGACCCTGAGGTGGGCTCAGTTAATGTTAAAACTTTGTCAGATGTTGGAACATCTGAAATATGTGCCTCACTTTAGAAGTGAGGGTAAAAGACGTTTTCAGGTGGAGAATATGTGACCAGGCTTCTCTTTAGATATAATTTTATTGTACATGGAATCGATCGCTTTAAACCAGCAACATTAAACTGGTGAATGTTCCATTATTTCATTAATTGGTCATTGATGAAATAATGGAACATTCACCATTTACTAAAAATAGAAAAAAGTCAGTTAAAACTGTGACACATGGATCTGTTTAATATCTACATAACAGCACAAAACCTCAGGGACATCTCTTTCAGTTTCATTGATGCAGCCAGTAAACTATACTGCAGGTTTAAGTGGAAGGTTTGTTTCTTCTGCAGGTAAAGCTACAGATGAGGTGCGTAGGTGTAGGCGATGGTGGTCTGGAGGCTCTGCAGCGGTGTTAGCGTGTCCTCGCTGGCGCCCGGCCTCTGTGGGATGTTAATCATTTGCGACAGGTCGTGCAGATTATCAGGTATTAAGTGATCAGTTTAATTGCTCCCTTGTGTCCCAGCAGTTGGCTTCGCTGCACATTGTCAGCTGCTGTCGTCTGTTTGTGGGCCTGGGGGAGCTGCTGCTGTCAGGTTACTGATGTGGAAAGGTACGTTTGTTTTACGTGTAGTAGACAAACTCATGATAATGACTCTTCATCGCTGAGCTGGGTGCAGGCGGAAGCCAAAGGTTATGCAGAGTGATAAGATCTGGCAGCGTCTTGCTGTACTGATCCAGGCTTACAGTGAATGCATCAAATACCCAAGTGAGTCTGAGCATTTAGATCTGAGTTCATGCCTGCACTGATGTGTTTGACAGGAGAGATTCTCATTGGCCAAAAGAAAAATCCAACTATAAATTAACTATAATGGAAATCTATAAATGGAATAAAACGAGACTCCACACCATCTTTAGGACACAGAATTTCACTGTGCACCAAAACTGGAGCTGTTAGCCGTAAAGCAGCCATATGATTGGACATTTTAACATTGAGTGGCCTTTTTTTTTTTTT
>NW_005187780.1:361881-363016 GCF_000239375.1 Pundamilia nyererei | reverse complement strand
TGCAAGCATCGGGTCTCCTTACAATATATTTGGTTCCTTAAGATGGATTATGATTTCAAACTAATCCTCTTCACAGTGTGACCTTGACTTCACTGTACATTATCCCTTACATAACACAGTATATGTAGGGTCGCCCTGAAAGCTGCGCTGCTCAAAGCTTCTGAAGAACTGAGATAATATCGCAGCTTTAAAACCGCCCTCCCGCGATGTCTCACTACCTGGTAGATATCCTCAAATGCTTCTCAGCACACAGAGTGGAGGAAATAACTATTTATTATTTATATTCCCGACTGAGTTGCTTACTTACAGAAAAATGAACAGTCTCCGATTTTTATGGTAGTCTAGGAGCTTGGAAAGACTACGATGACCTGGATGACTGAGAACCTTCACAGACAGATTTTTATGCTAGTTTTTGATGGAGGAAAGGCATTAGATAAAAATTATACAATAATTTACATATCAGTGTGTGAAATAAACCAGTCAGACTTCACGTTCCTACAGACTGGCTTTTAACCCATGTGGCACACAGACTTCAGTCAATCAGTCACTTACAGATCCTCCTGATCCCAAATCGCTATTGGTGTGTATAACACACACCTGTCCACAGAATCAGTTTCATCCATTCTAACCTCTTCACATCTCAGAGAAGACCAAAGAGCTGTCTTAGGACATCAGCATCAAATGAGCATCCTAGTCTGGAGCTCCATGCAAGATCTCATCTTATGAGTGGTGGATCTCCCCAAAACTACATCTGATCTGATCTGAAGGCCCAGAACATCATTGGTAGCACATTGCACCATAATGGACTAAAGTGTTGCAGTACCCACAATACCCCCTCCCCGCCACCCCCTACAAGAAACATCACACTGCTGTGCAGAAGCAGCTGTTCCTCCACCAAGTACTAAGTCATGTTTTGCTTGGAGATCAAATGCATTAAAAGCAATTTATAACTTCTATGTTATGTTTTTTTTTTTCTGGATTTTTGGTTGTATCGCTCTTAAAATACAACTTCCATAAAAATTAGAGAAACAAACAGATTCAGCAGGAGATGAAATCATTATTCCCCGCGCTGTATCAGGGCAGCTATGTTCCAACGTAGTCTGAATGAACTAAACAGCAGTGACTCAGTGTCATT
>NW_005187780.1:341913-342981 GCF_000239375.1 Pundamilia nyererei | reverse complement strand
ACAGATTTTATTGGTTGGACGTAGCCGGGTGGAGGTGGGAGGGAGAGAGGGAGACAATGCCAAAATCCTGTGATGATTTGATTATTTTGTGCAGCGGCGCTCTGAGGAAACAGAGCGAGAGGGGCTTTGGCTGAGGGAGGATGTTGATATGTGTTTAAATCTGTTGTGTTTTTGCTTGTTGCCAGGACGATCATGGGCCCACACGGCATCAGCCGAGCCGTACAGAGGCTGGAGTTCTGCGACTGCAAGAAGGGACTCGGTGAGCATCTTTCCCTCGACCTTACTGACCTCTGAGTCCTTATTAACCGCTCCTCCTTCAGCCGCAGCTCAGCATCTGAAAATGCTGCGATCGCCTGTCACAACTAGATGAAGAGCCAGTACAGCCTGAAAGCCAGGCTCTTTTTTAACTGGAGCTCATCTGTGTGTGTTCACAGGTGTTAAAATAATTGGGGGCTACAGAGAGCTGACAGGAGAGGAGTTTGGTATCTACATAAAGCGAGTGATCGCTGGTGGGCTGGCCGCTCTGGATGGTAGCTATTCTTCTGGTATTTTTTGTGGATCGGTTACTGTTAACAGACACTGTTATCGTCCCTCACTTTGCCTTCTCTCTGTCTGTCTGTCTGTCACTCTCTGTTCCAGGTCGGCTTAAGTCAGGTGACCTGATTTTGGATGTCAATAACATCAGCCTGATAGGGGTGACCAATGAGAGGTGAGTCTCACTGTTGAGGTATTTTAGAAAATGCAGCATGGCGGTCTCGCATCACTTGTTTATTTGCACTGTTTGAATTGTGAAGCTGCACGGACTGCAGAGTGTTGGTGTCCATCACACTTTATGTGAATGCTGCACGTGAAATTTTGCAGCCTCAACATCTGCTTTAAGGTCATCAACATGTTGGCATTTTTGAGTAAAAATGACCATATTTGGACAAGAGGGTGGAGTATTATCAGCTACTTTATCTAATTCAGTTCAGTTTTATTCATATAGCAACAAATCACAACAACAGTCGCCTCAATGCTCTTTAGTTTATAAATTAAGAAATTAAGACTATAAAATAAGACTTATTAAGA
>NW_005187780.1:339093-340887 GCF_000239375.1 Pundamilia nyererei | reverse complement strand
GTCATAAACACTGATGATAACCAAGTATCACAGTTCCAGTTAAACTTAAAAATCAGTTTCATTCTTTAAACAGAGGCTCGAAAGTCGTAGATGGAACGACAATCACAGCTATCGATCATCGGCCACACGACGGATACTAAAGTTCTTTTGAACTTTTAAGTAGGAGCAAAGACTTTTGGGCTCGAGTCAGTTGCTGTCAGCATCTAGTGGCTGTCGGTGGTACTGCAGTCTATTTGTCCAATAGGTCCACAGAGGACGTTTCCACCAGGCAGAGATGTCCTTGAGTTTCACACATGGACTCTTTATCTTCCATCACACGCTGGTAATGTTTACTGCTCGATTCTGCTCCCTGATAGGGCGGTGGAGATCTTAAGGACGGCCTCGGTCTCCAATCACATGTCCCTGCTGATCGCCAGAGATGAGGAATCCAGGTAAGGAGGTGCTTTTATTCTGAAATTATCCCTCTGATTTTACTGCTTTTTCTCAGTCTGGCTGAGCTGAGCATGTTTTCTGAGGTTATCTGAGGACGAACTTGGTTTGTCTGATGGTGATGATCTGTGATCAGCAGAGCAGCTGATTGAAAGTCATCTTAGAACAGAACATCTGAGCTGAGCTGCAGGGGTGACTGCCAGGCCGGGGGGTTGATGCTGACAGTCGGGGTTATGTTCCTGCAGTGGGTGGACAGACAAGTGAGCCTTAAAGTGTTCAGGGTCACAAGTTCAGGTGCAGACACTTCTCCAGTCACATTTTAATGACTGAATGGAGCATTTAAGCTTCTTACGCTCCCTCGTTCAGTGTGAGTGGAGGAAAAGTCGGGTTTTAAGCTTTTTCTAAAGAGGCTCTTCATAAAGATGGAATCTGCTTTTATTCCCACTGAGACGACACTGACGTTCTGCAGCTCTGAGGATGGGATTTCAGCTTTCCGTGCTCCTGGAAACGAGGCTCGTCAGTGGTTTGATTCGTCCTTGGAGCGAGCTGTGAGGTGATGTGTGAGGTAAACTGACCTGGCACTCTGCTGGCCCCTGTGCTTTTTCACGTCAGCTCAAACACAGCTTGACACAATAGGGACACGGGGCTGTCTGTCCACAGGGTCTCTGCTCTGGGAAAGAGCTGCAGCTGCTCAGCACAGAGACATGACCGGGGATCAGACCGCCTCGGTGACATCCTGCTGTCTCTGTGGGGAGACAGTTGCGTCATGAAACTGTACCGTCAGTCTGTGAAAGCACGATATGTTTTATTTGTTTTCATGAACTGGATTCACTTCAAGGGTCAAACATGAAAAATGTCACTAACACTGCAGTTCCTCTGACGTCCAGCAGAGGCTCCAGCAGCGAGTTAGACCTCATAGACTGTTAAACCTTTACAGAAGAAATAAACATGGTTATAACCTGTTTTAATAGCTCGACTGTTTATAGGTTTAAAGTTTGCATCATTAGGGGCGTGGCCTATTTGAGTGACAGGTGCTGTTGCTTTGTGGAGAAGTAGTTCAGTTTATTACACATTTTTCCAGCCAAGCCTGCTAGTGTTAGCTGCATGAGCAATTTATATAAAAATTAGTGCTGTCAGCGTTAATCTGACGTGCACAGTATCAATGAGTTTGCCCACGTTAGCACGTTGACGCCATCCAGCCCCACGCACAGGGCGATCCGCGGCAGCTCATTAATGGAGGTTTGCCGCGTTAATACAGTTATGGCGTTAATGTCATTTTAACGAGATTAACGCTGACAGCACTAATTAAAATGAACCAAAATAGAAAATGCTAATAGCAGGACTCTGAAAAGGAGCCTTGTAAAT
>NW_005187780.1:336468-337914 GCF_000239375.1 Pundamilia nyererei | reverse complement strand
GTTTGTTTCACACCTAAAACTAATGATGATGATTATCTGCAGCCACACGGTTCCTGCTGAGGACGCCGTGATGCAATCAGGCGGGGGCAGGGAAGGGGGGTGGATGGAGAAAACCAGAAAAACAAGCGTGGAGTTTAAGCTCATTGATGGAGGCTTGAATTGGAGGGAATATTGTGGAAGATTATTTTTAAGCTGCTGCAGACGGTTGGGGGGCGGATCCTCGGGTGGTTCGAGGACACGTTTAAAAATCGATCACTGATCTGATGAGTTTTTCTCTTTCTTTCATGTTTTGAGTGAGTGGTGAATGGACTGATTCTTATATAGTGCTTTTCTACTTTCCCAGAGTACTCAAAGTGCTCTAAACCACATGCACCCAATCGCAGCCATTCTCACAAGCACTTTCTGTGCACTTATTGCTTTCTAACTACATTCACACTCTGATGGATGCATCGAAGAGCATCTTGGGGTCAGTATCTTGCCCAAGGATACTTGGCATTCAGACTGGAGGAGCCTGGGATCGAACGACCGACCTTCCAATCAGTATGTGACCTGCTCTACCTCCTGAGCTACAGCCATTTAGGTCTCTGTTTTTGCAGTCCATGCCCACCCCATCGTCCAACCCCCCCACCCCCACAGAAGAATCTAAACGCTAGCTTAGAGTCGTTCACTTCGCTTCCTGGTCGAGGTCTTTAAGCTGTCCCACTGCAGGCTGGCTGTTCACGAGCTGGTCCTGGAGCTGGTTCCAATCCTGATGGGAGCTTGCGGCTTCTGGGTTTCACGTTTCCGTTGTTCCTCGACCTCTTCATTTTCTTAGTTTTCCTCCACACACACGTGACTATTTCCTGTCACTGTTTCTTCTCATGTTTCATTCCAGCGTCGGTATTTCTGCTTCATCTCCGCCTTTACACTCAAAATAAAACTGCCCAAAAATGCGGACTTTGACTACCTTACAATTATATTTTCCATATTATAATAATTACACAGTAAACTGTTACATTTAATGGAGTCTGCTCAAATGAAATTTGATTTGCATTAAGTTTATTCCGAGCACATTTTTCTTATTTTAATGAATAAATGTCTTTCCTACATTTCAGTTGATTTTCACTCTGAATCATTGATTTGTGTTTATTGAGGGTGAGGAAGCGTTTTTATGATCTTCAGGTCTTCACGACGGCGTCCTGGTCTCTGACCTTTACATGATACTTCCTGGTTGCTTTGCCTGACACTCTATGTTTGACCTCATCCTTCAAATACATTTAATTTAGAGCTTGATCCTGGTCTCCACTGAAGCTCTCACAGATACAAACGCTGTTCTGTGCTCCGTCGTCACGTCAGGGTGAAGCGTCGACCTGCTGATTCATGAAATGCTTTCTGTCTTTTGATTCCAGGTTTGCCTCCAGGTGATCTCTGATGTGATTGGTTAGTGGTGTAAAAGGAAACGGTGGA
>NW_005187780.1:333901-334873 GCF_000239375.1 Pundamilia nyererei | reverse complement strand
GGCCTACACCCACACCGCCCCTTACCCTGCTAACCCCGCCTACGCCATGCACACACCTGTGCACGCCTTCAGGTAGGATCTAAAGAACAGAAATAACTCCCTCTCACGGTGATGCCTTCACTTCCCTGTAAACCAGAAAACATTCGACACAGATTCTGATTGGCTGTTTTATATTTATTAATAAAATACAAATAGTCTCAGAGACATAAAAATGCATAGAGAGCTAAACCCGTCCTGCAGTGAGTCTTCATGAGTAATTTCAACTTTCCAGCTGATTTAGTCTGAGTTTTTAATGAAACCAACACAGCTGTTAAGCTGTGAAGTCCTTTCTTTGCCACTTTACACGCCACCTTCTTTACACGCTGCCCCTGTGTCACATCTGTCATGTAGCGCTGCGTGGCAGCAGGACGAGGACTCGGGCGAAAGCTAAACTGATAGCGGAGCTTTAATCACTGGAGAAAAAGGTTGAATACAAAAACAAAACTAGAAAAACGCTAAGAAACTAGGAACAAGAAAACCTGGAACCACGAGGAGACATGCACAGCACACAGAGAGGGAACATGAGGGTTAACGAGGAAACACAAGCAGGACAACGAGAGGACATGAACAGGTGGGACAAATGAGACCTAACGACACAGGGGGAAGCAAAACTAGATACACTGCACACAGGAAAGGGACTATCAAAATAAAACAGGAAGCACGACACTCATAAAGACAGAAATAAAAAAGTGTTAAAGTAGAAACAGCGACGTGCTGTCAGACCAGAGCAAAACTCATCCAAACTAAGTAACAGGACAGCAGAGTCAGCATCCAGATCTATTCAAGTACTCGTGATGATGGAGCCTGGATCATATTATGGACTCATGATGGTATATATCAGTTTAATGTTCCAGCCTGAGCATTACAGGCTGGTTAGCTGTAGTTATAACATGCAGTGTTGGGAAGGTTACTTTTAAAATGTATTCCATTACA
>NW_005187780.1:330845-332144 GCF_000239375.1 Pundamilia nyererei | reverse complement strand
GCACACCTGATACCGAACAGACATTGTGCAAATGACAGGATAGCACACAGCAAGGACATAAAGACACAGCTGTTCGTGTGCTGCTGTTGTTTCAGGTGCTTTTCAAAGATACAGCATCATTTAGTATTCAGAAACCATAAGATAGAAAATATTAGTAAATAATAAAAACTGAATAGAAACATAAACTGAAGGTCGTCTCTGATCACTTAACACTTAGAGTCCCCCAAGAGCAGCCATTTGGCTTTTCTACCTTTAAAACCCGCCTTGG
This sequence comes from Pundamilia nyererei, assembly GCF_000239375.1. NCBI lineage: Eukaryota > Metazoa > Chordata > Actinopteri > Cichliformes > Cichlidae > Pundamilia > Pundamilia nyererei. The sequence continues at coordinate 331,876 of NW_005187780.1, read as the reverse complement.
CTGGAAGGCGGGTTTTAAAGGTAGAAAGGTAGAAGGCTGGGCACTGCTGCTCTCGGGGGACTCTAAGTGTTAAATCCAGACGTTTAACTCAGACTCAGCTTGTGTTCTAGACCCGACCCGACCGTGGAGATTGCCTTCATCAGGCGGAGGTCGTCCTCCAGCTCCAGCAGCGGGCCCCACAGCCCCATCTCCCTGCAGGGGTCTGGTGGTGGGGGTGGACCCCAGATAAGGGGCCCGGTCCTGGGCACCGTGCCTCAGCAGCCGGCCGTGGTTACCAAGATCACCTCCAGCCGAAACCCTGCCAGCGAGACTCTGCCATCAGTCAACGTCACCCAGGTCAGGGCGTTGACTCTGAGAGCCTCATAAAAGTTTGTACAAACACAGGACACAGATTTGAGCTCTCCTTCTTTAAAGTTAGATTAGAGAGGAAGCAGGATGTCTCAGCACCGCTTTAACAAAAGAACCGCCTGGTGGTGGCGCTGAGTGTAAAGTCAGCACTAACAAGAGTCTGTTAGACAGTTTTTGATAGCCTGTCTGTGCAGGTACTTCAGCGCGGCCTGGAGAAACGTGTCGTCTCCACAGCTGAGAGCACAGATTTACAGACAACGTGTTAGTTGTCACTTCATTTATTTAAACTGTCAGTTTAATGTGAGAACAGAGTCACACGTGAGCATATCTGACGTCTGACACGTACACACACACACAAACATACACACACACACACAGTCATTAACATGCTATGTTAATGTGTGAAAGCAGGTGCGAGTGTCTCCGAGCAGAGCAGAGCAGACACGTGTGTCCTCGCCTCCGGAGAGTCACAGCCTGCCTGAGACGAACCCCGGTACGTATCCACCGCTCAGGAAACGTCTGTGGTTTATTCACTTTGTTTACTTGCAGCTTTGTGACAGCATTTAACACCATGCAGGACGGAAACCACAGGTTTTCAGTAGTTTTAGGAACTTGGAAGAGTTTGTCTGTGAAGGTTCTCAGTCATCCAGGTCATCGTAGTCAAAGGAGCTTGGAAAGAAAAG
>NW_005187780.1:328916-330102 GCF_000239375.1 Pundamilia nyererei | reverse complement strand
AGACTAAAAGAAAAGGACAACAGAACATAAAACCTGCTCCATCAAACAGCCGCAGCACAGAGAGAACAAGATGCAGGAAGATGGTTTTCTGCAAAATTACCATGAAACTGCACAGTGAATAAAAAGTGATTTAAATTCGTGTCTGTTTTCCTGTAAAATACACAGAATTTAGGCAGAACTTGCATTTACTTACTATCTCATTAATTCTTTCAATATTTAAAGTGACTTCATGATTTCTTTGAGATTGTTACCTCCTTGTTTAAGTGCACCGACCTTTAAATTTGTATCGATGAATGGTGTTACACGATCGTTTCAAATTCAAATTTCCTGGTTTTGTGGTGGTAAACGTGATTCTTATACTCGTTGGCTCCTCATGGTTCATTCATGTTGTTTATTTAAATATTTTTTGTAATTATTTTTGAACATTTTGTGATTGTTGCATCTCTCTGTCACAATTTCTGGTCATTTTGCATCATTTTGTAGTTGATTTGTGGATATTTTGTGTATTTTTATTCCGTTTTTGAGTTTTCTTTTGTGTCTTTGTGGACTGTTACGTGTTTCGTGTCATTCTCTCCCTGTTTTCTGTGTGTGTGTGTGTTTCATCAGCATTTGTTGTTTGTAGTTGTTTTGTGTCTTTGCAGTAACCGTGTGTGTTCCTCTGCTTCCAGAGTCTCCGAGCAGTCAGCCTCCTCAGAGGAAGAGCTCCCTCAGCGACAGCTGCCGCCTTAAGATAGAAAGGTTGGAGCAGGTGAGTGTTTGTGAGTCGCACCTTTGAACGCTTCACGCTGACGTTGAAACAGCAGAGTCAGCAGGATGAACCAACCAGGAGGCAAGAAAAAAACCAAACACGTAAATCTGCACAGAAACTATCGAGTCCTCAGTGCGGCAGCATGAGGTGATGATTTCCCTGCACGCTGACGGGAACGCCACGAACATCATTCAGCTTCATGGGAACCGAGGAAAAACCTTTTTGTTCCCAAATCCAAACAAAACACAAAATGTGTTTGTGTACTTCATCACGACACAACAGTGTCAGCTGAACCAATTCATGAGCCGATACTCTCTTCTCATTGGTCAGCGGCTGTTTGTCAGTGTGTGTTTGCACCATGTGAGCTGTGTATCGATCTGTGTGTGTGGTTGTGTCCAGGCTCTGGAGCTGATTGGCCTGAAGCCCTCCGACACTCAG
>NW_005187780.1:326400-327635 GCF_000239375.1 Pundamilia nyererei | reverse complement strand
GGGGGTGTGGGGGGGTCATCAGTGTCAGTCACAGCACGGAGAGGGTGGAGGCGGTCACAGCAACAGAGCAGGGAACACCTGGAGAAGGTGTAGGTGGGAATGATGCTGCCTGTGCGGCGTTTCTAACGGGATCGATTCTGCTTCTTTATTTTTATCTTTTCATTTTATTGTTTATTAGAATAAAAAAGTGACCTTTAAGCTCCAGTTTTACTTTGCTGGTTATAAGCAAAATAAAAACGTGGACATGGTGAGCAGTCGCTTTATTTATACGTCTGTTAGTACAGTATGAGTGATGATGTCATCAGATGATGTCATTAACAATGCTCCCAAAGTCTCCAACAGAACAAACACTGCTGTAAAGTTTTAATATGGGAGTCAATGGGGACTCACTGCTGCCTCCGGTGGTTTTCTGAGATCACCTGGATTCATCAGACTGAGGATCCTCCAGGTTTAAGTGAACAGGAGCACGTGATGACTCCACGTCCACTCCACTGTGGACGCTGCCATTGAACAGGAGGGTCCTATCAGCAGAGCTGTGCTGGGGTCACACAGGGTCACACAGGTCACACAGGTTCGGTGGACCTGAGAGCAGCAGCAGCTGCATCTGTGAGAGGATACAGGTGTGATTAATGTTCAGGTCATCGTCACACAAGCCTCAATGTGCTGCTTTCACTCGCTCTTCATCATTTACGGCACTTTCAGCCTGACACTCACGCTAACGAGATGCTAACGAATCGTTCTCTGTCGCAGATGTTTCTGATGTGTTTGTGTGTTTGTGCAGCCGTCACTGTCGGACTCAGAGGACCTGGAGGAGATGGAGCGGCTCAGGAAGGAGCACATCGAGGCTCTGAGGGAGATCAAGAGGCTGCAGGTAGACTCACGCCTGAGTCATTTTGTAGAATTCAATCATATCCAAAGAAAAGTGGGCTTCAGTAAATATTCTAAAGTGTCGGTTCTGATCTGCAGGAGCAGCTGGTCGAGTCTCAGAGAGTCCACCATCAGATGGAGGAGGAGCTCAGCAAGGTCAAACAGGTGAGTCACGCCTGCTGCACTCATCCGACCTGCGCACGTGTGTGAAAACAGGAAGTCATACACAGGTCATGTGTTGGTCAGTGGCTGTGGTGGATGCTGGAGTCAGGAGTGTGTGTGAGACGAGGTGTGATCAGCAGGTGGAGCCCTTCATACACACACACACACACAAACCGACCTGCAGGTGTGATGATAAAGAGCTTGTG
>NW_005187780.1:322713-325289 GCF_000239375.1 Pundamilia nyererei | reverse complement strand
CGCCCCCTGCTGACCATCAGAAGGAATGCAGTACCACTTCAGTGTGCACCTGAGGTGCAGAGGCACTGCATCGACTCACAAACTCTAAGAACACTTTAAAATATTCTGAAGTCTACTTTGCGTCTCTGTCATCTGTCCTGGTATAAAAGCAGGTTTTAAGCAACGTTAGCTGCTCAGACATGTCCTGGCTGCCTGCAGTCACATCAGGGCGCAGATCACGACTGTCAGCTTCAGCGCTGCCTGCATATTTAACAAACCTGCACAGCTGAATTAAGCTGACAGCCTTTAATCATCTGAGGGAGGATTTGATCAGGTTTCCGGGCTGGAGTCACTTAGCCTTCCACACTCACACTGTGTTTGCATGCAGATAAATCACCTGGACATCATTATTGTTATTATTATAATCTGATCCAGGTTCCGCCTGTTTCGGAAACTGTGTTTGCTTGTCAGTAAAAGTCGTTGGAGGTGTGAGTCGTTGGTGCTCCTGAATAAGCTGAAGTGCTTTTAATATCCTTTGTCTGAGCGTGGCATTTTAACGGCTCTGCCGCAGCTTTCAGCTTCGAGATGGAGAAGTTATGTTATTATTACATAACAGTCAAACAAAGCAGGAAGCAGCCGTCGGTGCAAATGTGAGTGCCGTTTCTCAGGGAGCACAAAAACCTTTGGTCTGGGTAGAAGCGGGACCGGCCGCTGCTCTTTTGTTCTGCCGCGCGCTGCCAGGCTGTACAGCTTGTGCGCAGCGAGGGATTTTTCTTCCATTATGCTGCCTTTTCTGGGGAGCGAGCAGGCGGGCGGAGGAGAGCGGGCTGACATGCTCCTTCATTAGAGATGGAAGTCAGCCTTTAAGACGGGGGGGGGGCCTCTCAGAGCCCCTCGGGCCCCCCTGAAGCCACAGCTGGAGGGAAGAGAGCTCACGCTGGGATCCATTAGTTACCAAACCATACACCACACACACACACAGACACACACACAGACACACTCACACCTCATCTCCACACTTAGTGGACACTCTACACTGGAAACCATCCAGGAGTCTAATTTTACCAGCCAGTGTGTCCCAGTTCTGAGCCACTCTGCTCTGATGGTTACACTTGTGCTGTGTTGTTGGACAGCGTGTCGCGCTACTGTGCAGCACAAATTACAGTAAATGATGTCCTCCAGAGGCACAAAGTAAAGAAAAGACTTGCATTCCTGTTGGACTCCATTATTAAACGAGGACATTCATGCACAGCGATGTTGTCACCCTGCCCGTGGACCGTGGTTTCATGTAAAGAAAACCCAGTAATTATGTTCTTTATGATGAGGGCTGCGAGTGAGCATGGCCTGTATATAAAAGATGGATGTAGTCACCATGACATCACCCACTGGTTTTGTTCTCGTTAGCCTTTTGGCAGTAATAATGTTGTTATTTGGACCATATATAGAAGTGAGCGTGGACCGACACTTGCTCTCTGGGTTGTTGGCGACTCAAGTGGCCATCAGAGGAACTGCAGTTTTTTTGAGTAATTCCACGTTGGGTTTATATTTCAGTCCTGGAAGCTCCTGTGTGAAGGTAATGTGCTGAATTAAGTCGATGTGCGTGACCTTTGCAGTTGTGACAAAGTTTAAAGTTATCACTGTTGTTTCATTTTAGTTAACTATTCATATACTGAAGGAGTGGCAGGTAAAGAAGTGTGTGATCCCCCTATAGATGGAACACACCCTCCAGTCCCACTTCTTAAAGATCACCACCCCAGCCTGCCAATCCAGAGGTACCACTCCTGATCTCCACACAATATTGTAGAGGCGTGTCAACCATTACAGCCCTAAAACGTCCACAGCCATGCTGGCACCTATTGGCTGCCTCCAAAGTCCCACAGGGTATCCCAGCGGGATAGTGCTTCTTCTTCAGCCGTTCCCCTCACCTGTGAGGGGGTTACCACCATGACAGGCACCAACCTCCTTGTAGCCGTAGCGCAGTGCAGCAGCTTCAGTAGTGTAGGTGCTGACCACGGTCCTTTCAGACTCAATGTCCCCATGTCTCCCCTACTCGGACTGACTTTCCTCGGTTCACCACAGTTTTCACTCAATAAGTCATGAGAGCATCTCGTTCATGAAAATCAAAACTGCCATTTTTGAAACCCGGCAATGAGGGAAATGGCTCCAAGAAACGACGCTATGGTCCCCAAGTCTGGCGAAAAGCCACAGACCGAGCAGCAGGTATATTCTTGCCTCAATGTCCACCTTTGTTGTAGCGTTCGTGTCGTATGCAATGTAAAATCACTCGATCTGAGTTGAGCTGTGGTGAGTCGATCCGAGTAGGTGTTTATGGGAAAGGTGCTCACATGTTCAGGCACCTTCCATCGCAATCAAATATGATGATACGATCTCAAAATTGACCTGCTGCCTAGGGTGTCCTGGTGCCACGAGCACTTATGGACACCTTTTTGTTTGAACATGGTGTTTTTATGGACAAACTGTGGTTTGTACGGGAATCCAGTACCAGAACACCACTGGGGTTCAGACCTGGGAGGCCATTCCTCCCAGTCACGCCCCTCCATGTCTCACTGTTGTTGACCAGATAAGCGTTGAAGTCT
>NW_005187780.1:321284-322309 GCF_000239375.1 Pundamilia nyererei | reverse complement strand
GTGTGTGTGTGTGTGTGTGTGTGTGTGTGTGTGTGTGTGTGATCTCAGGCACTCAGAGCTCAGTAAACCCTCAGTTTCAGACAATTTGTTCTCATTATAGCAGATAAATATATTTCTTTTTTGCCTGCATGAGTATCTTTACATGAGGGGGAGTTTTGGGCCCCCGTGGTGTTTTGCATGCTCCTCGGTGAAATCTTGCAGTGTTTCTTTCCTGGTTCGTGTTGCACTGAGTGTTGTGACAAAACTCAGTGTTCACTCTGATCTGTTAGTGCCACCAAAGATCAGTTTACCGTGCGATGTTTATTTCAGCGCTGCAGGGTTACAGGTTATTGGCTGCCAGTGTGCCAACTGTACTGGGAGTGGTTGCTTCCAGTTATGAGTGTCTAATTATTGCTGGTGTCTGTTTCACTGCCCTGAGAGTTACATAACCTCCACGCTACAGACTGGCTCTCCCTCTGCATCAAAGATCACATGGGGTCAAAGCCCAGCTGGGCCCGTATGCCAGCACATATTTCCCTCTGGCCTGTAGTGCTTTTATTCATCTGCATAGCTTGAGTTGTGACGTGCTCCTGTTTGCTTTATCGAACATGGAGCTCCAAATTTCTCATGGTTTTCATCCAAGTCTGAGGCCACGGTGGTCAGCATGAAGAGGTGGAGCGCCCACTCTGGCAATGGTTAAGTGTCTCGCGGTTTCCCGGGCGAGTGTTGGGGTGATGCCTGCGCACTCTGCACCTATACCAACAAGCTGAGAGCAGTGACATACAAGCTTCCTCTGAAGGGTGTAGCTTGGATTTCTGGGACTTCAGTCAGTGGAGGTGGTTTTGGGTGTCTGACCAGGGTTCCTCCCGGGTGCCTCGTTGGTGTGGTGGTTGTCCAACTGGCCTTGGGGCAGGAAATGATGTGCTTTAGCTGGTCTGTGAGCTCTTACTCGTATCTCGCTCTTAGAGCTGCAGGCAGGGCTGGACTGGGACAAAAAATCGGCCCGGGCATTTTGACTAGAGACCAGCCCACCAGGTATTACAGGA
>NW_005187780.1:314205-320174 GCF_000239375.1 Pundamilia nyererei | reverse complement strand
GCCACAGCCACCACCAAACAACTGAGTTGTTTTTACACATCTGCCAGCATCTGGCCAATACACCACCTTTCACTGTTTATACTGTTATAAAAAAATAAAATAAAATAAAAAATCATCGGCCCATAAAAACAAAAAATCAAATCACCGAGCAAATGCCCGGTGGGCCGATGGCCAGTCCAGCTATGGCTGCAGGAGGTGGATAAGTGGGCGAAGAGTTTGGGCTTCACTGTGAATGAAAAGCTGCCAGCTGCAACTGAAATATGACTAAAATTGAGACAGCATTTGTTGTGCTTTGATTCTGTAGAGAAACTAACAGGTTTAGACACATCGGTGACTCATTGTTACACGGCTGTCGTTCACACTCTGTTTGACACAGGAGTAAAAATGTTTGTTTGCAGAGCAGCATGTCAGCGTCACTCTGAGCTGGTGAAAGGTGTGTGTTTAAAATGCTGCTGGTCCACAGAGCCCAGCCTTGTTCACTTTGACCTGACTGAATGTGGCTTTGTGGTTTTTGCAGAGTTCAGATCGGGCACAGTGCTGACGTTTTGAAAAATAATGAGCCAGGAGTGAGACGAGGACATGAAGTAAGCTCTGTGTCTTGTTTTTGTTCCAGCATTGTTACGTAAGAGAGCGCCAGCCAGTCAGTCGGGCCCGGCTGCGCTCTTAAATCACACAATCAAACAATAAGAGCTCATTCCGAGAAAAACTCCACCAACAACAACAACCTGCCAAAAAGCGACGATGACCTGTCGTTTTATTTTTAGCTCAAGCATTACTCATGCTGACGGTGTGACTGCACAGAGACGTCTGAGTCTTAACAGCGACTGCAGTGCTCACTGAAATATCACCTGGTCAATGCACCGTCATGAAATGTTATAATGGCATTCATGGTCCTCAGAGGATGACGTCTACTGATGCTGACGGCTGGTAGATTCTGCTCACTCTGGAGGGCATGGTCATCGGCCTCTGGTAACACTGTGAGGGACCTTGATCAGGAAACGTTCTTCAGTTCATGCACAAATATGTAGGACTGCTTTCCTGCCTGGTTCTGCAGGAGGTTTCTTCCTGTTCAAAGGGAGTTTTTCCTTCTCACTGTCGCCAAAGTGCTTGCTCACAGGGGTTGTCTGATTATCTGTGTTACTATAGGGGTTTTAGCTTACAATAAAGTGCGCCCTGAGCCGACTGTTGATGTGAAATAAATAAAATGAATTAGCATCTCATAAACTGCATTTGTGGAACGTTTATAAGTGTCAGTGTTGTTTTAAATGATTAGAGGTTTATTCTAACCTAGTTTTATAAAAATGAGTGCACATTAAAGTCAGTTTAAAGACACTGAAAACCATTTTTCTGCTCCTCATTTTGTCTCGACTTCATCTGGTCCTTTAGTCTGACTTTCTAAGGAGTCTTTCCTGTTTTGGAGTTTCTATCGTTCTCCTGTTCACTGCTAGTTTACTTGGATTTCATGGCTTTTGGATCTTGGCTGTAGCCTACAGATCTCAAAGTGAAGCCGATGATTACGTGCTTCAAACCTGCATTATTTCTAACGATGGGGTTAATGTCAGTGAGAAATTCCTTGCTCACCTCTTTCACATTTTCCTGATCAATTCATGGTGTCAGCTGCTGGTAAAAATCAAGATAAAGGTTTAGTGCCGTGAGCGTTCATCAACAGTTTGATCGATCTTTGTCACCAGACGGAGGTTTGTTTTATTGTTTTGATGATAACGCTGCTCTCCAACCGTAGGTAACCTTATCACAGACAGAGGTATGCTGAGCGCTGACAGGCCTGCTGGGACTCGACTGCACAGCCTGCTGATTCAGAGAAACGTCCCCGAGGCCACAGCAAAGAGCCTCATCACACTAACTCATCCTGACACCACGAATCCCAAATCATGGCACGACCACCTGGGAGGCCTCTCAAAAGCACTGAGCAGGGCCTGAAAGCACCACTGAAAGTCTACTGAGTAATCCCTCAGGTTCTTCTTCTACCCCATCCTCCCCCTCTCCTCTTCCTCCACTCTTTCTGACAGGAAGTGAAACACAGCGCGGAGGAGAGCCGAGCTCTGAGGACTCGAATCCAGCTGGCTGAGGCAGCCCAGAAGCAGGCCAGAGGGATGGAGATGGACTACGAGGAGGTGATCCACCTGCTGGAGGCTGAGATCGCAGAGCTGAAGACTCAGAGGATGGAGCACCAGGCACCAGCCAACAAGGTGACTCACACCACATGGATCAGTTCACGGTAGGCACCGAGCAGAGCTGCTCTCTGACGATTACCGCAGAGTCCCGGTCAGCTAAGTACTTTTATTTCTCTAGATTATGTGTGAAATCATTTTCAGCTTCAGTTATGTGGCACATTTATAAAACTGGAAGGATGAGGAAGCAGGAAGGCAGCTGACTGCACCGTCCAACCAGCCACCAAGCAAACCCATTGACCCAAGACCGCAAAGATCGTCGCTGAGTCATCGTAAAATCAAACATTTCTATGATGATAGTGAAAAAACAGCAACCTTTCTGTCATGTAATGGTTTTTCTATTACTTTAGTGCAGCATGTTTGCAGCCTGGGCTTCTGTCTCTCAACACGGGAACAATGAAAGGGGAATATTAAAAATACAGGCTTTTTGTTGCCGGGTTATTGCTGCTCCAGGTCCTGGTTTCGTCTTCAGGCCTGAATGTGGGTCAGGTGTATTTGGTGACAGAGCCGCTTCCCTCTCTGACGTAGGCTTTGCAGAAATCCGCTCAGCGTTGTTTCTCTGAGCCATCGGCACAAAACAAAAGTCTGCAGAAAGAAACAAAAGTGCTCACACTGGAAACAAAGAGCTTTTGTCCAAACGCCAGAGCACGACTGCATGCAAACACTCCTCCTTTTCATTAACAGCTTTTACTGGTCACGCACCAAAGACAAGCACAGGAAATGAGACTTTTGTAAGATGTTTGGCCTCTTTGGCTCCTGTCTGTGTTTGTGGTGTCTGCTTTAGTCTCCGTGAACCAGTTCATCGAACACTAATTTACAGTTAAATGACCTGTTTCAGGGTTGCCGGCTCCACTGCTTTTAATTTAACATATTTATGATCGTTTTAAAAAGCGCTGAGAAAGGGAACTGAAAAGGTTGGACGTGTAACAGCCAGTTACAGTTAAAGCAGAAACAGGAGCCAAAAATGAGCTTTTTGTTTTACTGAAGAGAAGCTTGATGCAAAAGTATTTAAACAGACAGGGAGGAAGCGGTGACACCCGAGGGGGGTAGCTCAGCAGGTAATCACAGTGGGAAAAACTGTGGGCAGGAAGTAAGGACTACTTTCTTTAAAGGACGAGATGTGAAACAGGAAGTGCACAAGACGTGACCCCAGATGGAATCAGTCTTCTATTCCCATCAGGCTGTCCGGTGCATGGGTCACTTCGGAAAAGATGGTACTCGACGGACTTCCAGAAGTCGACCAATCAGAGCAAAGAGACATGCAGAGGATGAGCGCAGGCCAACACGAGATAAATAAACTCCATTAGGGTTTAGCATTAAAAATATGGAGCTGGAAAAGCAAGGAGACGAAGATCATAAATGTCCAGAACCTGAATGTTTTTGATCTCAGGAGGAGTCGGACGAGCTGAAGAAGAGAGCGGCCGTCCTGGAGTGTCAGCTGCGGAAGAGCGAGGCGGCCAAAAAGGGTTTCGAGATGTCAACGGGAAAACTGCTGAGCTTTGTGGAGGTAAAACTTTTCAGCTTTCAGACATCACGATACAGCAACACTTTCAAAAATAGTTTCATTCACAGTCATTGTTTGTAGGGGAAAGACTCCCATTGGCCCAAATGGCAAAGGTCATCTTTAAAAGCAGATGAGGTTTGAATGGAGATCACAGAGTGAGAAGTAAGAGATGCGCTCGCTGCTGCTGTGGGTTTGAAATCAGATCCTTTCATCAGTGTTGACTGTCGACAGAGAAAATAATGGCCTTCAGATAACTCTCATACCGAGGAGACGTTTTACATGAAAAGATGTTTTCAGCAGGATTATTTCTGTTTATGAAATAAGTTTTTGGTGCAGCTGGAAAACAAAATAAAAGACAAAGAAGAAAACAAACAACCTTCTTTTTTGTTTGTTTGTTTCTGCAGAATGTTCAGGAGTTCCTACTCGAAAGTCACGGCCCCCCAAAGAGCTACAGGTAGAGTGTGTGTGTGTGTGTGTGTGTGTTCTTGTAAATATATCCTTGTGAGAACCATTGTAAATGTTTCACCTTGTGAGGTCCTCACTGTGATAAAGGACTTCACTGTTAGTATTCAGTAAATTTACTATAGCAAAAGTACTGCAGTAAACTCTATGGGTAAAAGAGTAGTGTATGTTAATGTACTGCAGTATGTGCAGTACTAACTGTAATGCTGTAAATGTGCAGCAGGTTTGCAGTGACGTGCTGACCAGAGCACAGAGAGTCAGTGACAACGAGTCAATGGCAATGTGAAGTTAACAGGTGGCGAGCGATTAAGAAGCTGTTGACAGACATATGAGGAGATGTTAAATAGGTTAGAGGGTTACCTTGGCAACCACATCCTGGAAAGTCCATTAAGGACAAACCATCAGCCACGACCAGCAACCAGCTGATCACTTCCTCTGCTCACCTGGTTTCTCTCATCGGTTATTTTGACATTAAAGTCGCTGAATCTTATTGACTTTCTGCTGTCATTGCTTGAGATGGGCTTATACAGAGCCTGAGAGTGCATCATCATCATTATTATTATCATTATTATTATTATTATTATGGTCCTCAGGGAATCAGCTGAATCACAAACCTGTGTGTTCGATGATAATTGAGAGCCTGCTGTTCGTTAGCGACGCGGTGGCCGTCCTAACGAGTCAATCTGCTCAGTGTGAGCTGGTAAAGCGGTCGCTATAGAAACAAGCAGCCTTCATCTGTATGTTTCATTACTGTGTGTGTGAATTTACATCAGTGTGTGTGTTTGTGTGTGTGTGTGTGTGTGTGTGTGTGTGTGTGTCCCTACCTGAACAGGGTGGTTCAGTGGAAAGAGAAACTTGAGTTCACCAAGTTTCAAACACACGGCTCAGTTTGACCCGTCAGGACAGCTCACGGGTGTGTGCACAGTATATGTAATAATGTGTGTTTACAGGTTACTGTGTGCGTGTGTGTGTGTGTGTGTGTGAATAGACTGTGACTGCGACCCCGACACCTCAGTCTGTCACGTAATGATCCAGCTGAGAGCAGAGCCCATTAGCCCAGGTTACACACACACACACTCTCTCTCACACACACACACACTCACACACACTCTCACACACACTCACACACACTCTCACACACACACACACTCTCACACACACACCATCACATCCTTTTTAAACATGAGATTCTTCTCCTTTTTTCTTTTTTTTTTTAAATCTCTGACTTCTGACCTTGTAGATTTTTAGCAGCATAGAAAACTTTACTTAGCATTTTATGTTTTGTATAGCATATAACTTGTGGGTGAGAGGTATATGTACATAAATCCATCGAGCAAATGTTTGGCTCTTCCAAAAGCACCTGTTCCAGCTGTCAGTCCTGTTGTATCAGCAAAATGTATAAAAACTGACGTTAAAGAGTGTTAAACAGTGAATGGTTCCTTTTTTTTTTTACACAACGAGCATTGTATTCTAGCAATATGGACTCTTTTCACTAGTCAGAAGCTCTGCAAGGTAGCTTTTCTACAACTGATGTTAGACTTGTTGTATGTTGATTTCAGTGTTGCCAACTCTGTAGCCAGAGATTTGTCTGAAATCAGAGTGAAAATGTTCCTCAAGATCCAGGAGTGTGAAATCAAATATCTTTAATATCAATTAAGTTACCTCCAGTTTCATCTGAATCCTTTAAAGAAAGTGCTTCAGATTGGCCAATGTGGCTTTGAGATTAAGGTTAAATCCCCACCAATTTGTTTATCATTCTTTTTACAGCATATTAAAAGTGAATGAAAAGAACAACCAGTTTAAAAATAGACAAA
>NW_005187780.1:311221-313734 GCF_000239375.1 Pundamilia nyererei | reverse complement strand
TCTGGCTGCTTGTGTAACTCTGATTCAGTGAATCGGGTCACTCGGTCAGGTTATCAGCTCGGACACCTCCTGCCTGCTTCCTTTTATTTCAGTCCAGGTCAGTGGGACACCTCCACTCGTCTTTCATAACCGTGGGACCCCCCCCACCGGGTCCTGCCTTTCCTTTTATTCACCTGTCTGGTTGTTTCTGGGCCACCAGGCAGCTAAAATGTCAGCCGGCGCCTCTGTGAGTGCGTTCAGAGACGCAGGCGTGAGGCTTGAGTCAGAAATAAAGGCTCATTGATGCCGACTCAGTGGCTTTCTGAATCATGAATATCAGTCTTATTAAGGTCGTTAGTCATCAGTGCCACAGTACTGACAGAAAGAAATGTCCCTGAGGACGGAGGAGCAGGTTCATACTGGGGGGAGGATAGTAGAGCTCTGTGAGACGGCAGGAAGTGACCTGACGGTTTGGTCCACACAGCGTCTGCAGGGTTTGAAGAGTGCACCGATCAACCGACTGGGACCAGAATCGGTCCTGATTGGTCACCACTCGGTCAGCCTCACGTACGTCTGATATTGAGCACACACACAGCAGTGCAGGTAAAAAGTCACACAGTTACAACTACATGCTAACACGCTGTTAGCGTGGAAGCTCCTCGCTGTCAGTAAAGAGAACATTCGCTAAATGGGAGGAATCACCATGGAAACGTCCGTAACAACGAACCAGATGAGGCGCTTGAATCACCTTCACACAGCTGACATGGACGTTCAAAAGAAGCTAATGCTAAAGTAGGGCTGAGAGCCACCTACAAGCTAGTAGCCTCGGTATGAGCAACGAAACAGTTGGGATGGATGTCCTGCTTTCAGCTGAAATCCTAAATGTGCCAGAAAATAATGAAAATACCTGAAATGTATTTAATACAAAGCCTGTGCAGCTTCTTTTGTCTGGTCAGATCTGTCAGTTCCTCATGATCAGCGATCTCAGGGAGAAAACAACCTGCAGCTTGTGAATTTTAATCTTTTCTTTTACAATCAAAACTTTTTGCATTGAAGGAAAACTGAGTTTGTTTTTTTATCTGCTGTCAGTGAGTTTTCTTAGAAAATCAGAGTAAATATCAGAATAAAACCTGAAATAAGCCGGAGAAAAAGAAGAAGGTAGCAGCTGGTTTGTGTTTTAGTCCATGCTGGGACTCTGATCAGCCAATCACACAACCAATCATTTCACCCTCGACTCAACGAACCAAGTATTTGAAGCCTGAAGCAACACAGTGCTCTCAGCGAGGACGACCTGCTGAGGCTTCGTCGTTTGTTTGGGACACTCTCTGGGCTTTCTGTCCTGAGATTTTGTTATGAAAGGACCTCTGTGAGCTCCGCAGCTGCAGACGACCTCCACCAAGGTCCTCTCAGACCGAGTTAGTGATCGTTGTGTTACTTCACCTCTGACTCATCCTTGTCTCTGTTTGCAGCTCCGGAGACGTCAAAGTCGGGGCGTCGTCTCAAGGTCTCGCTGCCCGCTACAAGAAAAGCCCGTGGACGGCGGCCACACTCGCCCAGGAGGCGCAGGAGCTCACTCGGACTGTCAGAGCCATCCTGGATGTCGACTGTAAGTGATCTCAGCTCCACGCACGCCGGTCTGCATGTCCTCCTCCTCCTGCTCTTCCTGTCTGTGTGTGCCGCCCCGCATGAAGCCGAAACAAACAATCCCGCCGACCCGCCGCTGTGAGCGACTGTCCTCCATTTCAGTGCTGAGCTTCTAGACGACCCGACTGTTGGAGAACAAAGTCGTCGAGATGTCGGCCGGACTTCAGCATCCAGCCGTGATCCCCACCGCTCTCTCCCCAACACCTCCTCAGCTCCTGCTGAAGGACTCGCCATGTCAGAACTCTGCATGAAAGCATCTGCACACAGAACAGCAGCTTTGTTCCAGCGTTTTAACCTGCATTCGCTGCAGGACGGGTCAGGTGTTTCACCTGGAAACACGACAGGAGAGAGTTTGGTGCAGGTTAACTCACTCGATGAAGGCGTCTGTGAAGCTGAGCGGCTACATGAATGTTTTCAAGTTTGGCCATCGATGAGAGAAACGGCACCAAAACCCGCAGCTCCACATTCACAATCAATTGTTGTTAATTGCCTGAAGAGAAAGTTTTCATATTGTTCATATTCGTAATAGAACTCAGCTTTATTTAAATATCATTACTTTTCTTTGTCAAAGTGCTAATTTATGTTTGTAACCATTTTCAGCCCTCAGTGTTAGCATTATCAGCTAATTAGTGCTGAGGAACATCCGAATAAAAGCCCAGAATTTCAAAAACCAACATTTAAAGGTCGGCTCTGCGGCGCTTTTTCAGATTCTTCACAAAATTTTAAAGCATAAAAGAAACGTGAACGTTAATAAACAGCCGATGCAGGTTCAACGTGACGTCACATTTTCAGGTGGACGAATACGAAAATCCACAGAATTAAAATGTATAATAAATGTTTTTTTAAACATATAGATGTTAATAATCACTGTATGATGATGATGATGCAAA
>NW_005187780.1:298439-306170 GCF_000239375.1 Pundamilia nyererei | reverse complement strand
ACGCTAACCCTCGCCCTAACCCTCACCATAACCCAACTGCAACCCTGCCACTAAAACCACACTGTGAGTCTCAAACATGCCTGCATTTGGTCCCTATAAGTGTAGCGGCGTCCTCACAAAGCTGTGTAAACCTGGCACACACACACACACGCTCCCTGCCTGAGAAACAATCAGCAGGCTCGTCGGCTTCATTCATTCCTCGTTTGTGACGACTCAGACCCTGTTACCATGACAACAACGCCTCCTATGGCTTACTCTCGTGTTCATTCAGCTCGCTTCCCAAAATGCATCTGTGTGAAGTTACTCTGTGTGTCTGAACAAGTCTCGGCCTGCACCGCCTCAGCTTCCTGTCTGTGTGACGTCATCCTCACAGGCGCTCACACAGGTGGGATCAGGAGGACACGGGATATTCAATGAATCCCAGATCGGGGTTCTCTGAACCTAATACGCCACGAAGGTACACAGGAAGCTTTTTATATACGTTACTCCTGAACTGGAGCAGGAGAGATTTGCAGGGAAGCTGGTCATTCCTTACTTCATCTTCAGCTCGTGTGATTGGTCAGCTGCAGAAGTTGTTGGCGTGTTTGAAATGGATCTGTCCAAAGCTTCAGAAGTGTAGCGTTAGAGATCCATCGTGCACTCAGAAGGCAATGCGCTGTAGCTTTAAACCTCGTCATCATTAAAGACTGGATGGTTAACCGTGGCGATGGTATCCACCGCCACATGGACCCAGCGTAGTCTGAATGACCCTGCTGAACTTTGCTGTGGACGTTAAAAATGAATAACCTCACCAGCAGCATGGCTCAGTGAAAGGGAACTGTTCCCACGGAGTGTGTAATGAATGATCATTTTCACTTGCAGGGTTCCTGCAGGTCTTCCTGTGGTGTATATTCTCTTTTCGGGCCTTAACAGACACCAAAGTTTTAACTGTTTGATGTCTTTTAACCATTTTATCCTCAATCTTCAAGTCACCCAAAGTTCAAGAAACATAAGGCTAAAACAGCTTCCACACACGTCTGTCTAATCCTTCTTGTGGTCAGACTTTCCACCTTGACTTTGTCTCAGAGTTCAGCGGGACTTTGATCCCGTCAGACTTTCCAAACCGGGTTCTCGAGCCAGCTCCAGGAACCCTCGATGCTTCAAATTGGCAGAGGAAGGGCGTGATGGAGCAGCAGCAGAGCAGAGACAGAACCCAACTGCAGACACAAAGATGTGGGAGCGGATCCTCCGTCCATCCCAAAATGCTTTAGACGGGAATTCTGTGTTTTCAGTGGACGAGTCAGGAGCGTGCTCCGTTTTTAAAAATCGTTTTAGTTTTTATTCTTAAACGTAGGGCTTTAGCTTTGACGAATTTCATGATTGTACCGAGTTCCCACCGCAACCCACATAGATGCGCACGCTCTGAGTCAGCTGCACACACACACACTCGGCTGCATGATAAAAATATGATTATCTCCTCCTGCAGCAGTCATGCGCTCTCACTTCCTGTCCTGTCTGCGTGTTTTTACTGAGGTCGTGTGGAGGTCGAGCATAAAAACATGGAACTGCGACTGCAGAGCGTTTGTTTCCAGGAGCTACTCAGTCCCTCGTCGATGTTGCCCTTCCTGCCTCCCGTCTCACGGGCCTCCCTGCAGCGCTCAGGCCGCCGGGGTGAAACCGCAGGTCAGGTGTCTGTTCCGGCGCTGAGCCGTCTCCGTGCACACGCATGCAGGTTATTGTGATTATGTGATGGCCTGCAGAGGAAGCACAGAGGCAGAAACAGGCTGACACAGCTCTGTGGGAACGTTTTATTACATCCAGTAACGACACCTGTGTCCTCTAATTCGTGTCTGTGAGACCGACGAGGGAAAATGTGCGTTTGTTTTATATGAAACAATAACACGGACATTCTGTTTATTATGGGATGCTGCTGCCCGACGTTTGTGGTGACTGCAGGCTGTAAGACAAGTGTTTCACCATCAGCATTTTCAAGCTCGTCCTCTGGGGTTGGGAGGATTATCCTGCAAATGTCGTCTTTCAGCGCGTTCCTGTGTAGTCGTAAGAGTGCTCGTTCATACCTGACGGCGTCATACATACGAGACACCACACTCGTTTGTACAGACGTCGCACACACGGGGCTAATCGATGGTGGTTAAGGTTAGAGTTTGGGCCTTTTTAGAGAACTGTAGCCTGTTTGCACATGGTGATGTGGACAGGGGCAAGCACTGCCTGCTAGCTGCAGTGTGTACAGGAACATTGTTCTGAAAGGAGGAAAACTGTCTTCCATCTGAAGGCCACCAGATGACGCTAGCTATGGTTGCAAAAAGATTTCTGGTCCTCTTGAGGATTACGTGATGTTAACATATCTGCCGTTCTGGATGTGTGACAATCCTGTAAGATCGAGTGAGTGAAGCCTCAGTCACACAGGTCTAGAGACCGGTCTGCAACCGTCTGGTGACCTCCGGTCGTGGGTGAAAAATCTGTATTTCCTGGCTGATTGCGAGTGGTTGCTGGAGGTTGATGGCAGTTGGTGGGAAAATTATTGCTCAAGTCTCACAGGTCTACAGATTGATCAGGGAGCTCCTGGCAACCACTGATATTCCCCAGTATTCCCCAACTGATTGGCAACAACTTCCATGTGATTGCACTGATTGCTAGCATGCTGCTCCAGTCACAGCTTGAATGGAAGAGATGAACTTAAACACCAATCAGCTGCAGTGAAGCTGTGAAAAGTTCTAATTGGTAAGTAATTAAACAGTGAGAAACATCTTCGTGGTCACGTCCGGGTTTTAGGAACCAAGGTGACGACGATTGTGGAAATGTTCAACTCAGAACAGACTCCGGGACATCACGAGTGTTACATCTGTCTCTGAGGACTGACTCATGTTTGGAGCCTCCAGTGGACATTAGAGGAACTGCAGCTTTTGGCATTTCTACATTGTCATCATTTATTTATTTATTGAGAGGTCACTGCTGAATCAATAACCAGCGCTTGTGCACATTAGTGAGGATGAAAAGATAGATGGAGTAATAATATATCTGCAAAGGTACGATTACAGTCACTTTATCCTCCAGCTGGCTGAACAGAATATTGCAAATGTAGCAAATAGTGAAAAAGTGAGACACGTGTTGAGGACGGATAGCCGGATATGGACAGAAGGAGGACAGGGGAATGTCGGTAAGCCAGCCAAACACATCAGTAATACGTGAATCACCACAGACCCTCCACTCTGAACGAGACGTTTGGTGTCAGTTTCTGCTCTGATGTCCTCTGGGCAGCATTTGAAACCTGTTTTGTTCTCTGAAACAAGGTGAAGCGACTTATTGTCTCCTTGTCCATATGGTGAGAGCAGAGATCAGTGTGGAGTCTCGGGGTGACGGTTTTATGGAGCAGTGGAGCTTCTCAGGCTGAATAGAAACTTGATATTTGTGTGTTTGTGAGCTGCTGGCCTCGTTACGTCGGGATAAAGTGGAACTACACACGATCTCACCCACGTCCAGAAAGAACAAACATTAAACATGACGAGCTCTAAATAAGATTTCATTTTCCCCTGCAGGCCTTCCCTACGGCTGGGAGGAAGCTTACACTGCAGACGGAGTGAAATACTACATCAAGTAAGAGTGTTTTCACACCTTCATGGGCTGAATAACCTCATACAGGGATTGTGTTGTTGGGCTCGTAATTACAAGTTCAAATATTCAAATATCACATTATGTCCAAAACTATATCCAGGGCTATAACGCTGGATGATAACGATGGATCTGCTGTAAGCCTCTTTCAGATGGGATTAACAGAACGAGGCGCTGGATAAAGATTCCCTGAAAATTCAGCCGTCCAACTCTGGATTTATGGGATAATTACAGAGTACAGTCTGTAATGATCTGAACATCAGAGCACAAAGATGATACTGACGCTGATCAGTTTCAGTTAATAATACGGATCCTGGAAGTAAATGGAAATAACAATGTGACTGTATTTACCTACAAATACTTCACTGTAGATGTTTTTTTGAGTTTGAGTCACTGTAAGGTTTCAGAGGAGTTACGGCGTACCTGCAGAGCTCGCTGTGAAACAGGAAGTTCACATTAGTCAAACTTTAAATCTCATTTTGCTGCCAGAAGACACTTCGTAGTTTTCACTTCACAAAACAGCTCCTGTAGGAGGATTCAGTTTCAGGCGATCGATAACGCTGAACAAGCTGCTTTTTCTCTGTTTCGACAGTCACGTGACCCAGACGACATCATGGAGCCCTCCCGGGTCGAGCGGCGGCTCCCCGGAGCTGACGCCTCCACCTCAGGAGACTTCAGAGGTGGGGGAAGGGTGTGATGGAGAGGCGGTGAAGCAGAGACAGAACCCGACCGCAGAGATGAAGATGTAGGAGCGGATTCGCCATCCATCCCCGATTCCTCCATCATTACTGCAGTCATGTGACACTTATATTTATATACATTTATAGCTGTTATAAAGCAATTCAACGTGTAAATGTATGTCTGCGAGCAAACATCATTTCAGGGTTACTAACAAGAGCCCGGCGGGCTCGTCGTTGAGCTAGTGTCAACATTTAAACAGCAAGAAAGTGAAGAGACACCCTTCATGTTAGCACTGACGACGCACAGTTTCTCCATCAGAGGGCGTTCGTCGATGTTTTAAGCTGCACTGGCATATTTTCTTAAAAAGAACTCATAAATAAAGACACATAAGAAATAGGATATTTGTTTCACGCATGTTACTCGTGCAGCAGGAGTAACGACTAGCCGCACGGCAGCCTGAAAGGGAACATCAGAGGATCAAAACAATCGATCAGATGGAGAACAGACGGACAGAAGGCGGCTCTGCACGAGTTAAACAACAGCGGCGACTCCATACGTCAAACCAGCAGTTTTTATTCGCTCACTGCTGTCTGACAGCAACAAAAAGTTTATATGAAGTACTTAGTTTCACTCTGATAGCGACGACGTTGACCAGCTGGCTTAGCTAGGCTACATTATCAGTTTGGAATATTAAAGTGATTTAAATGAACTCTTCTGCATGACTAAAAGGATGGTGGCTGCTGAACACCAGAGTCACGTTTGGCATCACTGCAGTCGTCTTTCTTTTGGTCATGCGATAACGACAGCCTAGCTGCAGGACACCGGCCCTCGAGGCCTGGACTTCCCCTCTCCAGGTCTAAAGTAACCACCAGTCAGGTCAGGGTCCCCAATAGGTGGACCTTGGTCCAGATCTGGGTCTGGACACGGCTCTATATGGACTCGGAGCTATAACTAGATTGTTTTTCTAGATTTTTTTTTTCTCAAGTTCGCTCGTACACGTGTTTCTGTTGTTTCTACAATGGTCACACACCAGTGACGTGCGTTCTAACTCATCCCACATGACATCTTTTAGCCAATCAAATCATTTCCTCAGTTTCGTCTGTGAGGAGAGCGGGGGGCTCACAGCTGACGGTGTTTTCATGTACATGTAGTTAAACTACACCTTAATCTGCAGACAGCTTTTCCTAATATAAAAGAAGATTATTTCAATATGACGCTGTTATGATGAAAACCTCTGGGTCACTGTGAAAATAAATAATAAACATAGTTGAGATGTTATTGAATTGTACGTCTTTCTCTTCATGACTTCAGGTTATAGTGAATTAAAACACACGCAGGTGTTTGTTGACATTTTGTTTAAAGTTGAATTAAATTTCCACCAAAGCCGTGAGTCAAGAAGACGAGAATTCAGGCAGCCAAGAGACGGGACAACAACAAAAACGGAAGAAAAGTAACCAAGAAAAATCATCCATCATTTTTCATCAGGAGTTGGTAATAAAAAGGGAGAAACACATAAAAACAGATTTACTGTAACTTCCTGTGAAAGTGAAGACTCGTCATGTTCGTGTGGTGGGATGTGAGACAATCACAAAGCATGACTGAAACGCCGGAATGATTTCACCGCTGTGCCGTCCCACATGCTGCTTTATTATTGGACTGCGGAGCATTATGTCATCGCTGTGGATCGATACTCGCGCGCTGTCTTTCCATTTCACGCTGGACTCTATGCTTTGATTCGTCTGCAGGATAATGAGTTTAATCAGAGTGAAGACGTGATTGGGCGAGTCGTGTTTTGCATACAGATGTGTGTGTTCGTCGCCCGTGGAGTGCACGAATGTGCCGCCGTGTGAGCTGAATGGCAGTATTTATAGTGCATGCGAGGCCCGAGCCAATAATCGTCCTGCCTCGGGCTCAAGCTTCGATTCCAGCTCAGTGCAGCTCTGAATATATGCTGCTGCTGCAAACAGTAATAATGTGAAACATGCACATAACAGTAGCTAAACACGGCCTGATGCTCGACAGCCCTGCTGCTCGGGTTCAGACTCGTTTCTGGACTCGGGCAGGTTTAGGGTCTCATCTACTTCCTGCTTCCTTCCATCAAAGTTCTCCGTCTCTGCTCCATCACATATTTCTCTTCCTCTTCTGTCTTTGTCTCAGCTTTCTTACACTGCACTCTTGAAATGGATCAGCCATTTGTTCAGTCTGTGCATCCTCCCTCTGAGGCCCGGAGCTCGCCTCCACTGCAGGCCTTGTTTGTGGCTCAGTTTTAATAGTTCTCTGTAAACAACAGCACGCTCATATAATCCTGCTGCACGGCTGAAATTCTGCTTTACATAACCAAAGCTGGCCTGAATGGAGCGCTGACCTGCTGGTACCTTGTAAGACTCATCATCACTGATGTTATTAAGCAGGCCAATCTAACTGATCTGTTTGGGCCCGGCTTTCTAATCCATGCCTGACTGAGAGGTTGATGCAATCTGTGACCTCTCAGCATCCAGGTTGAGGCTTTGCAGGTTGTGTAACGTCAAATTTGGTTGTAAACTGTTGGGACAAAAGCAAAGAGGAGACCTGCGCATGCACACGTACACTGCAGCGTAGCTGATGTGGGAACAAAACAAGGCGATCACAATTAGCAGCTCCTGGAAATCCTGGAGACAAAATCAGTACCTGACCCACCATCAAACCTGCAGTTCCTCTGACGTCCAGCAGGGGTCAATCCCCAAACGCTCACACTACAGCAGTAATAAACATGTTTACTGTATAAAGACGTGAAGTTTGCATTATTGGGGGCGTGTCCTGATTGACTGACAGGTGGATGGTGACACAGGCAGCTGTAGCGGCCATCTTCACCTGAACATTTTTAATGACTGTAGTAACAGAGCTGAAGGCTGTTATTTAGCATTAAATACCAATTTATAGATACGGTTGTGTCTGTTTGCCTCCACGCAGGGTTTTCAGCCTACGCACACACGCTGTAATGCGGTCTCTAGAATCCCAGCTGCTCTCACTTCTGTACAATCAGACTCAGAGGAGTCGCCCCCTGCTGGACACCAGAGAGCGCACAGGGTTAGCTTTGTCGAATTTTCATAAATCACTCCGTGTGGGCTCTAACACTTTGTTATGAAGGTGTTAGTGTTGATCAGTGCAGCTTTAGGCTGTTTGAAAACGCATCGTTTTCTCTCCGTTTGGCCTCCCGTCCTCACTGAGGCTGCGTTTCCCCAAGGAAAACGCAGCGTTTTGAAAACGCTCAGAAAACGAATACATCTGAAGACAGTGCTTTCCTGTCGCAGTGTGGACAGTGAAAACGGAGACTTTCTAAAACGATGACGCATGTTTGTCATGTGATGCAGTCATGTGATGCAGTCATGTGACCAATTAAACTAAGATAGTGGAGGGTATTACACAGCAGTTGTTTTGTTTGACAGCCGTATTAAAGATTAA
>NW_005187780.1:294367-295735 GCF_000239375.1 Pundamilia nyererei | reverse complement strand
TTTGTTTTTCCCTGTCTGAAGCACGCCAGGTTCCACGTGACTGAGCCACAGAGGGGCGGGGAGGAGGGGGAGAAGAGCGGGACACGGCGGGCTCTCATTGGACAAAAGTAGGTCAAGCCGGCCCACTCACGTGACCCAGCATACCTCTGCAGGCTGTGTGTGTGTGTGTGTGTGTGTGAATTTTAAAGGAAGCAGATTTCACAAGAATAAAAAGGCCTGAATGAAGGTTTCAGAGATAAAATGTCAGCACGTCTGCAGATCACGAAGGTTTAACTGCTGAGAGCAGAGAGAAGTTTAAACTCCACGAGAGACAAAAACACTTTCAGGGTTTGGTTGTTCCTGGAAGTTTCTGGATGTTTAGTCTGCAGATCAGAAACATTAAGAGATCAACCAGACGCAGCTTGCTCAGAATGAGCGTTAATGGAAAGAAACAGAAACAGAAATGCTGCCCACATGAGCGCGACTCAGGGATGATACGGAACAGGAAGTAAAATGAAGCAGGAAACACTGAACAAAACAAGAACTGAACCGATAAACATCCAAGAATCAACACTGATCGCACACACACTACACACTGGAATATTCTCCCATGTTGCTTGTCTGTGTTGTATTCTGTTACGTGTGATGATATCTGTGCATTCCTGGATTATCCTTTGTGTTACACTTTTTGATGAGTTTTTTCCTCGCTACCTAGCCTGACCTGTCTCCCCAATGTGATGTTTGTGTATTGTATGTACGGTTGGCAAGGTCTGTCATCTCGGGTGTGGGCAACTGCAACTGACAAATAAAAGCTCTCTCTCATCTCATCCTCGCCATTCGGCGTCGTTGCGGGCTGCGTCCACCTGACCCGTAGCTACGATGTGAATTTCATGTGACGTGGAAGCGTTAGGAGCGGTTTGTGGTTAGGTCGGAAGTTTAAACGTAGATTTCCTGCTGAGGCATAACTCAGGCGGTTGGCTGGATGTCGCCGTGCTGTCGGCGACCGCAAAATAAGAGGAAAACTATTACATCAGCAGCATTACAGGTTTCACCTCTCATTCTCAGTGTGTGAATGTGTGTGTGAATGGGTGAATGACTGAATGTAGTGTAAAGCGCTTTGGGGTCCTATGGACTAGAAAAGCGCTATACAAATGCAGGCCATTTACCATTTACCATTTAAACCTACAGGGCGCCTTGTAGTTCACTGAGGGTGAACTCACTGTAGGACAGTGAGCTGCTTTCAGCCTAAGTCCTCAGGTGAACCTCAGCTCCGACCACGCCCTCTTTTTTCACCTTCAGAGCAAAAACTTTCCACAGGTTTCAGAAAATCACAGAGATTTTTCACTTCACTTCCAACAGGGAAAACACTCTCACCATGAAGCTGTCGCT
>NW_005187780.1:292296-293400 GCF_000239375.1 Pundamilia nyererei | reverse complement strand
CGAGGAACCGGGGACGATTCTGCCAACCAGACTCTGTGTCATTTTTGGAGGATTTCAGGAAAGCGGCCCCGTGCTGCGCCCAGCTGTGAACTTCTGTTTTTCATGTTGCACAACAAGCGTCTGAATGTTACCCGGCTCGGGCTGATCGTTCATAATTCAAAGAGTGATCGGAAAATATCGATATTCTCCTTCAGATGCTTCTTTTCTGCAGCCAGCTGCCCGAAAGTCAAATATGTGAACGCGCCGTGAGACACGTCTCCTGTCACTGCACACAGGTCCTGTTCCTCTGGCCTGTACGTGATGTTTATAACATGTTTATGAGTTTGTATCGTCAGGTGTAGACGTGAGCTCCGATCAGTGATCATTGTCCTTTAATCGATGTCATGACCTCCAGATTTACCTGACACTTTTGATTCCGATTAGAATCCATGTTGGAAGCGTCCTTTAATATAAAGACACAGAAGAAAATATTCCAGAGCTCAGTTTTCTTGTTTCTTCACATCTCAGATGTTTTATTAAGTTATTACTGAAGCTCAGGTAATGAGTCACCTGTGTGTGCTCGTCCTGATGGACTCTGTTGGGCTTTGTGTGTGTCCGTGATTGGACTTTATCCACCCTCTCGGTTAATAACAAGGACTTTATTGAGAGCGTCGTGCAGCTGCTGGTTCAGGCCGTCAGAGTTCGGAGTATTTGGGGGTTTGAGGCTGCCGTCTCGCCCGTGTTTGGTTTCTTGTGGTCACGCTGAACCATCCTGACCTTGGCGGTCTGAGCCTGCTAAACAAGTTTTTGCTCTGGAGACGTGTCAGGCTGCGAGGGCGATGAAGTAAGTACAGCTTCCCCGTCATTATATCTGCATCACCTTTTCCTGTTTGGAGGTTTTTTAAATGATGACCTGAAACACCATGAACGATGACTCAGATTTCTACTTTTTGTTGAAGTTCACATGAAAAAAAGTTTAGCTTTAGTTTTTCAAGCTCTCAGAGGTCTTTGAGGAATGTTTGGGTAAATCTCAGGTGTTCATGCCAGAGCTGTGCAGTCATTTTACTTCAGTTTATCCCCTCGAAACACTTTCTTTGTTCAGATGCCTAAAAACACGTAATCGTT
>NW_005187780.1:290058-290990 GCF_000239375.1 Pundamilia nyererei | reverse complement strand
TATGACTTTGTTTTTAACACATGCAGCTGTTCAAATGAATCACTGTGGTTATTACCAGAGTATTACCTGGTGCAGGTACAGCACAGTGTCATCAGCATAGCAGTGAATTATGGGAATTTAAACAAGGAATAATGCAGAGCCCAGTATGGATCCTTGAAGCACTCTAAAAAATATATATTTATATATATATATTGTGGATATGCAGCCGGGGATGAATAAAGTATCTGTCTGGAGGATAATAAACTGTTTACAAAGACTGAAGAACCATCATGAGTTAAGAACCAGGCCAGTGCTGACGAATCACAGCAGCACATTTACACTCTTCAGATGATCCTCTTATATAAAAGTTTCATCAGCATTAAAGTGCAGTTTCTGGATGTTTTTAGAAGTTTGACCAAGATATGAGATAAGAGATAGTTACCAATCCTGTGACGCCTCTTTGAAGAAGGTCACTAGAAATATCACACAGAGGAGGAACATCAACACGTAGAAGTGACCACATGATCCCGAACAGGCTGAGATGGTGAAAACAGTCAAGCTCAGAGGTGCTTCCTCCCTCAGCAGCAGAACAAAGACCCACCGTCACTGAGCCGCTCCGTCTCCGTCTCGCACTGAAAACAAATCAGAGGCGTTTGTCCCTTTGAGACGGCAGACGTCCTCGACCGTGGGGCGGGGTCGCTGTTTGTTGAGGAAATGAAATGAATGAGCTTAAAGTAGACCAGCTCATGCTGGTGATGCTCTCTTCTTCTTCTTCTTTGATTTTGGAACTAAAACATCTTACAACCCTTTGTCTTTAAAGTCATTTAAAATGATTGAAAATCCTCCAGTGGATGTTTTGTGTGCTCCGCTCGGGCCAGAGAACGTCACGTGACGCTGAGCGTAAAAGTTGGATTACAATCTGAAGCTTGTGGAGGAGAAACATCGCTGACATT
>NW_005187780.1:287982-289254 GCF_000239375.1 Pundamilia nyererei | reverse complement strand
TTAGTGGATGTGAATGTAAACACATGTTTGGAAGTGGGAGTCGCCCAGCCTGCTTCTGCTGCTGGGAACAGTATGTACTTGAACCAGTGATCTCATTTCATGTCCACCACACACACACACACTCGTGCACACACACACACACTCGCGCACACAGACACGCGGGGTCACATGTCTGTGCTGTCAGAGGCGCTTGTTTTCTTGAAGAGGAAGTCTGACCTCGCGGCATGAATCTAACACTTCTGAGTTTTCCTCGTGAGCGAATTCTCTCACCTGGGAGGTCACATGTGACCTCTCGACCAAACACACCTGAGCTCTTCTCACCTTTGCACAGCCGCCCACCTGATGAGCCGACTCTGCCTTGGCGATGAGGACGGTCTGCGGTTTGCTGTGTTTTTCTCTGTGGTGAAAGGCAGAATTGATGAGGAGGTATCAGGAGCAAAGGAGACGAGAACAGCGTGGAAATGACAAACACGTGACCCGCCGGCGCCCGCACGGTTCAAGTTTCCACTCAAATGGTAAATGAAGACTTGGAAGTTTGAGACTGTTCACGCCAAAACACGCCAGCATAAACAGCTGGCAGCGCTGATGACGCCGGCTCGTAAGGTTTCACTCTTTCTTGCACCCCGCAGCTTCTCCTCGGCCGGCGCTAATCTGGGGCTCTGTCTCAAAATAGCAGCGTAATCTGTGGCATAATCTGGCATATTTGTATTCCCGCTTGGCCTGGTGACTGTGCAGCAGATAAGGAAGCAGGAACCAGCAGGGTCACGCAGGGTTCAGTGGAAAACAAACAGGGAGGAGGAGGAGCAGTGCAAACATCCTCATCCTGCCCGTCGGGTGGAGTCGCCTCAAAGCTTTGACCTGCAGCTGCTGCTGAGCATTTCAGAAATCATCCGAGAACTTTCAGTTTCACTAAAACCCCCCAGCCTTCGTCTGCCGTCCAGACAAACATGTTTTAGCTTTTAGAGAAGGTCAAAGGACAAAAGAAGCCAAAAAGCAGAAAGTGTACCTGAGCAAGTGCAGTTCAGGTGAAGCTAACAGCTACAGCCACCTGTGTCACCATCCACCTGTCAGTCAAAGAGGCCACGCCCCCAATAATGCAAACTTTATAGGTGACCAAACAGTTCATGTTTCTGGCTGTAAATGTGTTTGTTATGACACCAACTCGCTGCTGCCTCTGCTGGATGTCAGAGGAAGTGCAGGTTTGGTTGTCCTGTTATGACGGCGGGTGAAAGGCGGCGGCCTCGGAGTAAATTGAGCCCATCCATGTGATGC
>NW_005187780.1:284957-286630 GCF_000239375.1 Pundamilia nyererei | reverse complement strand
GAGCCTCAACTCTCGCGGCCCGGTACCAAACGACTCACGGACCGGTACCGGTCCGAGGCCCGGGGGTTGGGGACCGCTGATCTAATTCTTCGATTCTTTCACAGGTCAAACGAGAGTCAAACTGTCTGCTCGTGTCTCCCTCTGTGTTACTCGTTAGTCACATGAGCCCCAGTCTGAACCGTCCTCTGTTTCTCTTTCAGGCCTCCCAAACTCCAGAAACACCTCCAGCCCCATCGACCCAGACTCCATCCAGGTCCCCGTCAGCTTTGAGCCCGACCCAGCTGACCTGGCTCTGTCCAGCGTCCCGGGTCAGGAGATCTTCGACCCGCGCAAGCGCAAGTTCTCGGTTGAGGAGCTGAAACCGCAGCCGATGATCAAGAAGGCTCGAAAGGTCTTCATCCCGGACGAAATGAAGGTAATTTGGAGTTGGTTCTATCCCGATGAGCGGCTCAGATTTCGCTGTAATTCCCAGTCTTACCTGAGGGTGGCGGTGTTCAGAGAGGGTTAGAGAATAATAAGCAGCAGAAGTTCAGCGTGAATGAAAAGGTTTTATCATCAGAACGCTTCAGTTTGACTGAGTTATATGATTATGTGGAATCGGTTACATGAGACGAAGCGCCTCAGGTCAGAGTTCAGATGTTTGAGTGAAGCAGCAGAGGCACTCGTCCTCGGGTTCTCCTGGATGTGATGTGAATGCCTGCAGGCCGGCAGATCCATTAGGGCTGATTAGTCGGCGCGGCTTAAAGCTGCACAGCATGCTGGGACAGAACGAGCTGGCTTCTTGCTCTCCTATTGGCTGGCAGAGGTCTCGGGGTTAAGAGGCTTATGTTAGTGTGAATGAGGGAGCGGAGACGTTGCTGTGAGGTCGGGCTCAGAGGATTTGGCTTTTAATTTGTTCAAATGAAACACGGGCGCAGGAGTGTGCGAGCGCAGGAGGAAACGTGCGCGGCGTTTAGTCATCCACACTCGGTCCTTCAAACAGAGACAAGGACTCAGATAAGCACACCAAACTCACCGTTTACGCTTCCTCCTGCTTTGTGTGCTCACGACCTTTGAGGCGTTCATGTGGTCACGATCAGAAATATCAGAGTCAGAGAGGCTGAGATGGCTTGCACATGTGCAGAGGAGGGAGGGCGGCTGTGCTGGATGAAGGATGCTGAACGTGGAGCTCAGAGAGGATTCATGGATGCAGGATTAGAGTGAGATGGAGGCAGGTCATTACAGTTTACCACCTTGTTTGATATGAAGAATTTTAGGGGTTTTTATTTCTTGTTAGTTTCTGCGACAACGACTTTATACAGCAAAGTAAACCCTGACAATCTGATGGCCCCGTATGAGCGAGTACTCGGCGACAGTGGGAAGGAAAAACTCCCTTTTAACAGGAAGAAACCTCCAGCAGCACCAGACCCAGGGAGGGGCGGCGGTGGGGGTGAGGGGAGGTTCAGGGAGGCAAAATTTGAACGTGCTAGAAAGCTGATTATTATTTTCTCTGAAGTAATCCTTCCTGTTTTCCGCTCTTCTTCGAGCAGGATGACAAATACTGGGCCCGGCGCAGGAAGAACAATTTAGCTGCTAAGCGCTCCCGGGACGCCCGACGCCTCAAGGAAAACCAGATCGCCATCCGGGCCAGCTTCCTGGAGAAGGAGAACTCTGCTCTGAGGCAGGAAGTGGCC
>NW_005187780.1:280840-283371 GCF_000239375.1 Pundamilia nyererei | reverse complement strand
TAATAATCTTTAAACATGTTCAGTTTAGAGAGAGAGGAGCTGAGAACTAGATCCAGTTTCAGCTCCTCTCTCTTTAAAAGCCTCCTCTCTTCTGATTGGCCAGCTGCTGGAAGCCTGCTGACGCCTGCTGTGGCAGTTTTCAAACATAAGACTGATCGTATGGATTTAATGTCAATGTGTATTAAGGTAATTAATTGAAACTTTACCACGTTTGATAAGCGTTACAGCGGCAGCCAATCAAAAGAACCCTGCCTAGAATGGGCGGGACTAAGGTGGCTTGTTATGAACAGATCTGGTACAAGATAAGTAAAGATTATTTTGAAGTGTAAATCATGCAAAGCTGCTCTAGCAGGAAGTGAGCGGAAGAGTCCAAACAGTTTCTTGACTTCTGATTGGTTGTTTTTCTTGCTCCTGTTTTAAAATAAGAAAAAAAAAGAAAAGGTGATTATAAATAAACATCCCGATAAGCTGAGACGCGGTACGAGTTTCTCTGACTCTTCTTCGCCGTGTTTTTGGAAACTCGCTCCGTTTGAGTGCAATAGACGTCAGGCGTGAACTTTGACTTTTGTTTCCCACGTAGCTCAGCGACGCCCCCCCGGTGGCCGAGTGAGACATGAATGTATATTTGGGTGCGTGGTGTCGTCTTATACTGTGGGTTCACTTCAGTACTCTTTACTACAGACCAAAAGACTACAGTGTATACAGGATATATTGATACACATGACAGGGTTTAATGTTTATACAGAGTTATTCTTCTTGTTTTGTACAGTCTGTTTTCCTACGTAGATATTTCCCGTGTATTTTGGAAATCCTTTCATAAATCTGAAGCGTATATATATCACACATATATATTATTACAGTGGCGTGCCCGGCCGGGGCATGTGATGCATGGGCATTAACCTACCAGCTTCATTTTGCGTCTCACCCTGTTCTCCCCCACCCTCAGCACACCTGGGCAGGTCCCTTTAGTTTCATGACTGTGTTTGGCCCAGAGGAATGTAACCCCCCCCCCAACATGAAGCCCTCTTTTCTTTTTTTTTGTATTCTGCCTTTTTATCGTTTGCTGTGGTTTCTCTTTCTGCCTCCTCCTGTTTGACTCTCTGTTCACAGAAACCTTTTCTGTCCTTGATTCTGTTTCTCATGATCAAAATAATAAATACAAGTTTAAATACCATCCATGTTGAGCTTCTTTTGTCCCCGTCTGTAGTCACAGGTGCAGAAACCAGATGAACGGGCGAGTTGATCGGGTCCGGTTTATATCCTGACATCTTTGTCATCTGTCTGTGCTGCTCTCTGCCTCGGTCTCTTTCAAAATAAAAGCTATAGTGAATCCTTAAAAAGGACAGTCAATAAACATAAATTAAAAAAATGAACAAATAAGAGTTTAGCAAACATAAAAGGGAAGGGAGAAGTAATAAGAAAATTAATGAGTAAAAACATAATCAAAATATAAACAAAACAATTTAAAGAATTTATAAATAGAGAAACAAAAAATAAGGGTGAAAATAAAATTAAAATGAAAAAATAAAGTTACTAATATAAAAAATATTAAATTTTAAATTTTGGGAATGATTAAAGTTTAAATATAATTAATAATAAAAAGGACTGGATACAAATGTTAATGTTAAATGTTTTAAATGGAAATTATTGAAGGGAAATTATAAGTAATGACCAAAAAGTAAATCAGTGTTTAAATATGTGAATTTCACTTTATGTTCTACAGAATGAAACTTTTGTTTTTAACTTTAGTTATTTTTAATATTTATATATTATTGTTTATTTTGGCACTTTTGGTCCTCTGTAATCTGAGCGTTTGAGTCATCACTTCTTCTTCTTCTTTCTTTTGTTGCCTGTCCCGTTGAGAAAGATGCCCAACGGATTTACTTTACCACGTGGATCATCCATTTGATTAACCTTTGTTACTATTATTTTTTTATTTTATTTTATTTTAAGTTATTACAGACATGACCGGGGGATGGGAAAGGAAGAAAGAAAGAGAGGAAGAGGGTTTCCTCACTTCTAAATGTGTCTATTCATGCTTCAGCTAATTTAGCATAATTATTCATTCATAGGTTAACTGATGAATCCAAACTGCCCATAGGTGTGAGTGCGGGAGTGAATGTGAGAGCGATTGGTTGTCTGTCCCTGTGTGTTGGCCCTGCGACAGACTGGCGACCTGTCCAGGGTGGACCCCGCCTCTCGCCCTATGACAGCTGGGACAGGCTCCAGCGCCCCCGCGACCCTGAAAAGGATAAGCGGAAGCAAATGGATGGATGGATATTAATTTATTTTTATAGATTTTTTTATACAAGAAGCAAACATGAAAGTTTTCTTTGTGTTGCCGGAATATTCTGTAGTTCTTGTTGATCAGCAGATGTATTTGTACTAAAAGATGAAGAGAAGATGATTTATGCTTCATTTGAACCTGTATGACTCATCCAGTCTCATACAAATAAAGTTATTATTCAAATGTGCTCCTATGAACACGAGGATCATTTCTTTTGTGGTTTGATGTAAAGTTCATGTGTCCT
>NW_005187780.1:262560-279935 GCF_000239375.1 Pundamilia nyererei | reverse complement strand
CCCAGATTATACTCAGCCTACAGCTAACAACACTTCATCTCTCTCTCCGTCTCTGACAGTCTCACATTAATCTTATTTCACTCTCTCTTGGAAACACCAACTTTTCTGGGACAAAATGTACAGAAGGAAACATTTTGTGCAGCAGTGAGGAGGCTGTAACCAGCAGCAGAGTGAGATAGTTTTTCATTTATTACTCATTAGTTCTTCTCACTGTCATCTGTGGAAGCAGTGCAAGCCTTCAGGAGAAGAATGAACTCGTTTAGCAGAGGTGTGCATTAACCTGCCAATCAGACTGAATGGCTCATTAAGTGAAGGGGCCCTGTTGATGGAAACGAAGGACCACTTTGTGAGTGATTATGCACAGGTGAGGAAGCTTTAGGGGTTAAACAACTGATGTCAAGCCATTTTAGAGACTTTAATTATAAGCTGAATCGTCCCTTTCAGGGTGAGGATAAATATTTCTAATTCCTGCAAAACATTTTAAACTTCATTCATGATTTAAGGCCGCTGGCGTGCGTTATCTGTTAATCCTGACGTCCTCTTGCTGCCTGAAAAATCAGGTCCCTCATACAGAGATGTGACTGCTGACTCTTTGGGTCGAGTGCCGCTTTAATCCCGGTGTACACCCACACGCAGATTTCTTCTGATTCATGCAGTCACGTAGATGAACGCCTGTATCGCCCCACTCAGCTGGAAATGTCATTATGTAATGCCACTTTCTCAAAGTGGAAGGCAGCAGATCAGGATGTTCTGCTAATCCCACAGTTCAGACCATCACACGCTGACAGCTGAGCACTTTTCAGTCATTTCAGACTGAGCGAGAACACACAATACCCCCTACAGAGTGTTTTAGTCCTAATGTACCGCAGCATGATGTTGTCATTTTCCCCTTCAGAGCTTAGCAAAATATTTGAACCAATGTCCGCTAGCAGGCTAACTCCCCCATGTTAGCTATTGCTGTAGAAGATAAATGATGTGATTTAGTGATGCTGAAAGAAAAACTGTTTAACAGAAGTTAGTATCACAGTCACGCTAGTTGCTGAAGTAATTTGGCGAGCTAGCCAACTAGCATTTCTGCTCAGGTATGACTTTTTCACCAGAATGTTATATTTAGCCAGCTAGCTTTAGCTTAGCTACGCTATATAACTTTAGTGATTATGGCTAACATTAACTGATTAAAATAATTTGAACATGACCAGCTTGGGTGAATTAGCCAAAGTCAAACCTTGCAGTTTTTCAGTGTTAGCAGAAGAAGGATGGGTAACAGTCATATTCATGGACCTTCTGCTGGCTAATGTTAGCAAACATTAATTTAATGTC
Organism: Pundamilia nyererei; assembly: GCF_000239375.1. Taxonomy (NCBI): domain Eukaryota; kingdom Metazoa; phylum Chordata; class Actinopteri; order Cichliformes; family Cichlidae; genus Pundamilia; species Pundamilia nyererei. The sequence goes on along the minus strand of NW_005187780.1, from coordinate 278,615 downwards.
ATGGTGCTGGGTTGGTGACCCAGTGGTTTATGAGTTTTGTACTTTTGGTTTCTTCACATGGTGTTAAGTTCCTTAGTCTTTTAGTGTTTCTTCAGTTCTAGTTTTTGGCTTTGTTATGTGGCTTCCCTGTGTTCTGGGTTCCATGGTTGCTGTCTCCCCATCAGCTTTATCTCCTAGTCAAATCCGTGTCTGATGTTTCCTGTTTTACTTTGAAAGTCTGTGTCCTATGTCAATGTATTGAGTTTTGCTTCACCTTGGTCTTGTCCTGTCTGATTACTCCCAGCTGTGCTCTCCTTCTGTGCCTCGTTCCCCTCGTTATCCCTCAGTGTATTTAAGCCCCGTGTTTGTCAGCGCATTGTCTGTGTTCCATCCCTCAGGTCAGGTTAAGTGTAGCGGGTGGAGGAGTTCATGCATGTCATGTTAGCGAATTCATGTAATTCATAGTTTCTTCATGCACCTGTACGAGTCGTGCACACAGTCATTTTTAGGTTTTGGTTTAGCTCTCGCCACTGTCTCATTGTAGCTTTTTTTTTTTTTATTTAACCTTTATTTAACCAGGAAAAAAATCCCATTGAGATTAAAAACCTCTTTTTCAAGGGAGTCCTGGCCAAGAGGCGACAACACGTTAAAATTACAAAGTTACATACATATTATAAATAACAATTACATTTTAAAAAACATTTTTCTCTGGCTCTCTCAATCTGGACTTAAAAGCATTTAATGAAATAAGTTCTGCTATCTTCCAGTCTTTTTGCATCATATTCCATGTGGAAGGGGCAGCATAAGTAAAAGCCCTTTTTCCCAGTTCAGTTCTGGCAAATGGAACATTGAGCAGAAGAAGATCGCTTGAACGCAGGCTGTAAGAAACAGTACTTCTCCGTGTGAGCAGATCGCAAATGTAGGTGGGCATTTGTCCAAGCAGGGCCTTATAGATAAAGATGCACCAGTGAGCAAACCTCCTGGAAGACAACGAAGGCCATCCCACTCGAGCGTACAGATCACAACAATGGGTCAAGGCCCTACAGTTTGTAATAAGCCGTAAAGAGGCATGATAAACTGAGTCAATCTTATGAAGACACTGGGCGGAAGCATTCATATACAGCAGATCACCATAGTCTAAAACAGATAAGAATGTAGCATTTACAAGACGCTTTTTTGTCTCAAGAGAAAAGCAAAATTTGTTTCGAAAGAAAAATCCCAATTTTAGTTTGAGTTTTTTCACATGATTGTCTATGTGAGGTTTAAAAGTCAAAGAATCATCAATTAAAAAGCCAAGATATTTATACGTATGCACCACTTCTATGAGGTTTCCCTCAAGAGTGGACACCAAAGGGACAGTTTGAGGAAATCTCTTCATGTTTGAAAACAACATTAGCTTTGTCTTTTCAGCATTAAGAACCAATTTCAGCTCCAGAAGTGTGTGCTGTACCACATCAAAAGCTTTCTTCAACGATTCTATTGCCTTTTCAAGGTTTGAGCCAAAGGAATAAATAACTGTGTCATCAGCATAAAAATGCATACGAGCATTGGACACATTTTGTCCCAAGTCATTTATATACATGATGAACAGCAGAGGTCCTAAAATTGAACCCTGTGGCACCCCAGTGTGAATATTCAAAAGTTCTGAACACAGATTTTCACATTTAATGCATTGAGTCCTGTCACTCAGATAATTAGTAAACCAGGAGACAACATGTCTAGACAGCCCCAAAGAAAGCTTTTGTTTTGTACCTTTGTTATTCAGCCATAATAAACGGCTCGCCCTTGTTTAAAGTTACTCCCATCTCCTCACCTGTGTCCGCGCCTGGGTCCACACACCTTCACTCAGTCTGCCCTGCAGACCGTGACATTTAACTGCTAATAGAGATAAATGATTACAAGCTGTGTCCCAAAACTGAGGCTGCATTTGTAGGCCGATTACGTCACAGCCAGGCGACGAAGGCGGTCCCAATTCGAAGGCTGCTCCAAACACGGGAGACAAAGGCCGGGTCCTCCAAAGGATGCAGCCTAGGCTTGGGACACAGGCGCTTTGGGTCTGCAGCCTTAAAGTACGCAGCCTCAACGATCCTCAAGGGCCGCGTACTCAAAGACCGCTAAGGCCGGAAGTGCGAGGCTTGTGTAATGGGACGGTCTAGCCTCCGTTGCACTGATACTGTTGTTTGTCAACAAAGTTTAAAAAAAAAAAAAGCCTCCGTCGCGCTGCCCAGGTTGCCTAGCAACCATGATACTAACAGCTGGAAACGTGTCATACAGCTGTGTTTGACAGAAATGAAGGAGAACATATTTTGTTCATTTGTTTGTTTCTACGTGAGCTTTGATCATTCTCTATAAGATTAAGCTCAGCTATTGAACGGCGTATATTTTAAAGTAAAGGCTTTAAAACCAAGTTAGTACAAACGTCACTAATGTCACATAACTGTCACGGTTCTGGGTCAGTTTGACCCAGTATTTTGAGTTATGCTTTTGGTGTGTTTTGCATTTTGGATTCTTTTCTTATTATGATGATAATGATGATTATGACTCTATGTTTCGGTTATTCTTGTTTAGGGATTAGTTCGTAGGTTTTTGTGTTCTCATGTTTATTGCAGGTTTAGTTCAGTGTCTAGTCTATCTCTCTGTGTCGTGTTTGTTTAGTGGTGTCTTGTTTCCTGTTTTACTCTGAAGGCTCATGTTCCCGTCTTATGTCAGTGTTTCTAGCTTTGTTCCTCCTGTCTTATCAGGTCTTATTCCTCCCAGCTGTGTTCCCCTTCTGTCTCTAATCTCTTGATGACTGCCTCAGTGTATTTAAGCCCAGTGTGTCTTTGTGTCAGTGTCAGATCGTCTGTTATCCTCACCTCGTATTTTCGTAGTTTCCCTTATTGTGACACTGTGTTTCATAGCCTGCTTAGTTACTCTCTGTTTATAGTTATTTCCATAGTTCCTTCACAGAGTGCCTTAGCCTTTTTAGTTTACACAGTGTTCTCTGTCTTCTTAGTTTTCCCAGTTTCAGTGTCCCCTAGTGTTTTTGTTATGCCTGCAGCCACAATAAAGGCTTGCCTTATTTTGGAAACCTAGTTCTGTCTCCACCGTGTCTGCTCTTGGGTCTACCTCATTCCTCACACCAGCGCGCCCCGCCGTGACAATAACTTTGCCGACATGTGGCCAACAGTAATGTTTTAATGTTCTTCATTATTAAACATTTGCACATAAATAAGTGACATAATATTCAGTACTTAAAGTTTGCTCTTCGGCCGCCCCTCATCCGCCGTTTTTTTCTGCAAATTTATCCACACCGACTGCCGTACTATGAATTGTGGGATATATGGGACCACGAAGTCTACACTGCTACAGCCTTAAAATTCAGGGAAATGAAGGACGCATTTCAGGGACGCATTTCGAGCAGCCTTTGAATTGGGACAGCCTTCGGCACGCCGCTGTGACGTAATCGGCCTTGAAATGCGTACTTTAAGGCTGCAGACCCTGAATTGGGATACAGCCAGCTACAGTAGCTATATGTATCCTGTATAAGGTCACATCAGTTTCTAGTTTGTTTCCTTATGTGGAGTTTGAGTTGATCTTCTGCTTGTTTGGTGACTTTAGCGATTAGTGGACTTGATTTGTAAGCTAGCATTAGCTCATGTTGTTCACTGTTGCTGTGAGCGTCACTCTGAGTATAAATGTCACATCAGTGGAGATGTATTAAAATAATTTTTAAAGGCTTAATATGTAAACAGAATGAGGCCATTGGGGCTTTTCTACTGGTAAACAGCTGTTTAGTTTCCACTCGTTTATTCATAGATTTTCATGTTTCTGTACACTGGGATCAAGTAGAAATTTCCATTACACAGTGACAGACTTGAAAAGAAAACCGTGACATCATTAGTGTGATTTCCTTAAAAACATTACAGCTCGTATTTGTCTGAACATACAGCATGAACCACAAAATCCAGGAGTATCTAAACTGTAATGTTTTCATCACAGAAAGGAATAACAGATCATTAATACAAGGCTTTGTGCTCATGGTCTGAAGTACCTCTTTAATCAGCAGCTGCAGTAACATGTGTCTGCAGATCAGCAGAAAACCTAAATGTGGGGTTGCCTTAGAAAGGAAGTGCAATGCAATGGCTGCATGTTATACGATATGGGAACGTGCATCATCAGAAAATACCAGGGAAAATGGGCCAAACTAAAACAAAGCAGTTCACTTCAGATACATTTTGAACCATTTAAAGTGTTTCTGACACTCTGGTGAAACCTTAACTTCCGACCTTTGATGTGTTTTTAGATATTTGTGTATCTGGAGTGAAGTGGAGCTGGTTTGATTACAGCAGCGTGACCTCAGCACCATGACTTTGGGCTTCTGTTCGTTTCCTCTGTGCTGTGGCTCATGATGAGTGTATGTAAGAACATAATGAAGTCAGAGCCTGTTGACAACCTGAAGCTTACGTAACCTTCCCCACAGACAAAAAGACATCAGCAAATACACAATACATCCTCCTAATACGCAGCAGTGGCCACGATATAATCCCCAAACATGAAACATGGACGGGCGGATAATTGTGCAATTCATATTACAGATACGACGCAGCCATTGGTGGGCTGCTCAGCTGGCTGTGCTGTTTTATATAAGAGGATTTGCTCCAGCACGGCCTCTGTGGCACAAGCCCTCTAAAAAAGACTCGGGGCAGGATCATATGTCAGGCAGTGCCAGAGCCAATGAGCGGTGGGGGCGGAGTCTATCTGGTCAAGGAGGATTTTGTAGTTTCAGGAAGGGAGCGGGATTAAACCAGTCTGTAGCCACAGTGGTTTCCAGAAACATCAAATGGATGTTTGAATCACAGAAAGCATCAGAGCAGCAGACCCAAACTACAAACATTACTCCAACACGTCTGATCACATGGATCAATTAACTGATAAAGGTTTTAATTTAGCATAAAGCTAGCTCTCATTAGCTCATTAACTGGCCCAGCAGGCAGCGCAGCAGCAGCTGCGACTTTATCACCATGTGTACCCAAAAAACTCAAATTACTTGTTTTTGCATTGTTGATCTATAGCAGCATTTCTGTCGTGTTTGAAGGGCACACAGGTAACTCAGGTAACTCAGCCCAGCGGACTGTGCTGCCACAGGAGTACTGCTGATCTGATCTAACCCTAACCCGCCCACAAAAGTGGAAGTATTCCGAGTTTTTATATTTACAACAGCACTTTTGTGTTTTAAACATTTTTAACGTCTTTCAGGTTTTGCTGACTTGATCTCCTGAAGGTTAAAAGTGTAAAATAACCTACTGGTTTAGTTTGCAGTCTGGCCCAGCTGGCAGCGAGCAGGGTGTGGCAGCGTCAGTGTGAGCGTCTCTGTAGAAACTCAGTGTTTATATTGAGATTTTTTTTCAAATGATTATTTAAAAGTAAAAAAAGTTAATTAAAGTTTTGTAGTTTTTTACTGAACAGATCACAGAACTACAGTAAAGTCAGGCTGTGTGTGCACAGTCTCACTAAACTGACCTAAAAACATGAGATACTGATTTCATCAACAAATCAAAGAGAATCTCCAGAGTTCGGCTCGCAGCTCCAGGTTTTCTTTCTTTCTTTCTTTCTTTCATTTGGATGAAATGGTAACAGGATGCGTTAACTACAGTTTACAAAACTACATTTGATTTTTTGTGTTTTGTTTTTGTTTTTTGTTGCAAATATCAGGAAAGTTGGAAGAGTTGGTGAAAGCTTGGACTGCTTCGCTCAGCTAGCCACCGCGCCGTGTTCGTAGGTAGGCCCAGCAGACACTGGACAGGTGCTGCAAAATCATTACAAAGTGTGTCTATGAAAATTTAAACTATTCATGATCTTTTAAGCACAACAGTATTTATTTTTGTAACTTCTAAGTTCAGGTTTTACTAACATGAGAATACCACCAAATGGTGGAAATGTGAACGTTAGCGTTATGACGTTAGCCTCGGCGCTGGGTTCGTAAACCAGACCAGCAGACATTTCTGTGTCGTCAGTGTGAATGAGATTGTACTGAGGGGAGTAAATGTAACACAAAAGCTGTTAAAACGGTGTGTTTTATTTTATTTTTATAACATTTTCTCATTTTGTTTGTATTGACACGTTTGGAGCTCGACTGTCAGAAAGCCGCAGCCGCCGAGCAACATCACCTGTTTTCACCTGATCACCTGATCTGACCCAGCATGCGGCGCTACAGGTGCTACAGCACAATCAGGTAATGACTAGTTTTTTTATTTCTTATTATTTATTAATTACTTTATGGTTCTTTTTTTTGTTTGTTTGTTTAATATGTAAAACACAGTTCTCTGTTTAAAAACGTGAGTTTTACTGATGCTTCGAATGATTACGTTTCTGTGTTGGTTCATTAAAATAATTTTTGGAAGGTTTTCAAACCAGTTTTTCACATTTCCGTTACAAATGTAACAGGAAGTGAGAGGCTGTGTCCACGTGGCAGGCTCTAACGTGGCCCAGCAGACAACAGGTATGACAACATAACGAGGACGTGCACAAACTGAAAGTGAAACTGTGACAGAGTCAACAGAAAGAGTTTGCATTGAATGATAACAAGCAGCTGTTTGAAGTCTCACTGGTTAAAATGGTTGTTTATGTACTCGTAGAAATGTCTGATGATTTAAGAAAGTGATGCTTTGATGTTACTATGGAGACGGGCTAATTCAAAAAGGTTCTTAGTCACACGCAGTCGCCAGCTATGTTTACAACATTCTCAGTGGCGTGACGGGAACAGCAGACATGGCAGACACTGGTGTCATGTTGGAAACTGTCAACACGGCATCGAATAAAATCATATTTAAATTTAAAGCTGTTTTCACAGATGATAGAAGACAGAGTTTATTGTTGCTGTGCAGCTACAGAGCTTAACAAATCTGTTAGACCAGAGATCATAAAACAAGAACATCTGTCAAAACTTGTTTAATAATAACGTTTGATTTTCATTTATTTGGCAAATAAACTAAATTTGCTTTTTTTTGAACCCCAATTTCTTTCTTATTTTTTGTAAACCAGTAAATCTGAAAATGAATGTATAAAAACAGAAACTATATTGTAACATTTAACATATTTAGACTGACGTGATTGCACATACAGCCGGGCTAACGTTACAGAAGCTGGTTCAGGTCATTACCAACAGCTGTGACACTGTGTTGGTGTGGTGACACGTTTGTTAAGCGCTGTAAATGCAGCTTACAGAATATGGCTGCCTGTTCAGGAGCTTCCATGAACGCCTTTTTGTTATTAGCAACACAACCTTTAAAGGTTCCCCCTGCTACAAACTGGGCACCAGTATCATCCTCTGACTGGATGTGATGGTGTTTGTGTTGTCATCCACATCAGTATCACAGACTCAAAGCACAAGAGATAAATCAAAGTGGCTCCTGTCCCACGTATGGCCCCGATGTGTGGCAGGTGTATAAGATTCAGCCCCTGGCGATTCCTGTCCATGGACACGCTGCCTGCCACAGCAAGGCAAAGGGAAGGAGGGGGTGGGGTTTGAAAACATGCTGTCTGTAACCTTAGTTACCTCTGTAGGACACAGTGGTGTCAGCCTCAGCTTTTAAAAACACGTTTGGATTTCTCGTTAGTGGCGTGGGAAACGCTAACAGGGTCATCGTAACTGGACGTCGTCATGAACACCAAGCTGATTGGCTCTTCTGAAGCTCTGATTTACTCAAAATGAAGAAGCATACTTAGATCATTAACGTGTGCATTTAAGGATTGAATACAGTGCACTGTAGTTGTTTTCCTTAAACGTTCAGTCGTCAGACTCAACAGTGAGACTCCTGCAGGGTAGCGAGGAGCGTTCCTCCTGGATAAGATGGCATCCATTGATGAACCGCAGCCAGCGCCCTGCTCCATCACTGCTATCTTCAGTTTTCCAGTGATACCACACCCTGTGGTTTCAGGGAAGGTGCTGACACCACCCTCACAGTCTTTGTCAGTCTGGCGGGTTGGGGTCACATCAGCACTGAGGTGAGATGGAGAATCTGCTGCTGATGACTTCAAGTTCACACACTGTGAGGTCTGAAGTTTCTGCAGCTCTCCGTGAGGCCAAATCTCCAGAATCCCACAGATCCACGGTGAGCTGATGGCGCCGTAGGTGAGCGGAGGTCAGTGGTGGGAACTGGAGGGAATTCTGCGATTTGCAGGTGAGGCCAAAACCCTGGAAAAGAACAGGAAAAAACCACAGTGAATACTCTGATCTCTACTATTCTCTGTTCTTAACAGCTTTTCAGTCATTTCAGGCACAAATTGAAGCATTTTTAAGTTTTTCTTTAAATTCCAACTCATCCGATTTGTTTGAACCTTTGAAGCGTGTCGTTAACGACGTGCTCAGTATGTTGGCGCTGCTCTAACAAACCGATGGCCGTGACTTGGTGGTTCCACTTGTTGCAGACCATCAGTGAAGAACAGCTCCACGCTGAGTTTGTTCTTGAGCTTGGAGATGGAAAGCACCTCAGAGCTAATGTAGGAGGAGCTTTTTGTTAAAAGGATGCTAAATGTTCTGCTGACACATGAAGTCCCAAAGAACATGATCTGATGTTACCACCCATACTCTGCTCCAGCTGTGTTAGTGCACAAATGGTCTCCATCACTGATGTTGGTGTCTCCTTCAGTACAACATAAACACAGGATGTTCTCTCAGATACAGATGAATCAAATACAGGATTTCCCTCCAAACAAACATCATCAGAGTTCCTCCATCAGATTCTTTTAACACCACCCAGTAAATCTGCGATAACACCAACATCTGCTGCACAGCTGTGAACATTAACCCATACAATCGAGCATCCAAACAGTTATCCCTGCTGTCCAGCATACGTCAAAAGGATGAGTGACGTTGACCCCAAAGTCTTTCCATTGATTATTTTCCTGTCCAGTGAGGGTTTATGTTGTCAGCTTATTTGATCTGTGTGATGGTGGGCGGGGAGAGGCGGGGGATTAACAGGCTGGTTTGAAGCGTCAGAACCAAAGCTTAAGAGTCCGAGTCCTCTGGGACCTTAGGTTGGGGGTGGAGGACGCAGTCTGCTGCTGCTCTGTATGTGAGTGCAGCTTTATTCAGGAGAAGCTGGTTAATGCTGACATAGCACCAAGCAGTTTAAGAGTCACCTAGAATTAAAACTGCACTCTTGTTGAAGAGCGCAGAGCCCAGGATCTGTTTGTGGAGCTGAGTAACTGGGACACTTATGTGTTAGTGGTGCAAATGTGAGGACGAGAAGGTCCAGATGATAAAGAGCCGTCATCGGACCTCACAGTCAAAGAAGAACTGATGGCCTGGCAGGTGGCACCAAGACTTTACTGTGTCAGTGTTAGCACAGGTAACAGTCACACACACAGTCACACACAGTCACACACATTCACACACACGTTTCACCCTTTACTTGTAAACTGTGACTTAACCCCAAAATGAACCAATAAACAAGCTTCACAAAGGTCCTCAGAATGTAGGAGTCCCCATGATGTAGGTCAGGTGGTTGGCGGGGTCCCCGTAAAGTCAGAGAAGAAGAAAAAGCTTTATCGATTCTTTTTTTTTTATAGTTAAACTATATATTTATTATCTCAGAACATCGGGCCACAAATCCATCATAGAGACTTGGACATGAATGAGAATCAACAAAGGATCCAGAGTGTTTGTCTTCAACAGGGATTAAAACAAGGTTTGGTCTTCCAAAGAAACACAGCAGCACAATGATTCTCTTTGCTTTCACCATACATGGACCAGTACCTCCATCAAACATGGACCAGTACCTCCATCAAACATGGACCAGTACCTCCATCACACATGGACCAGTACCTTCGTCAAACATGGACCAGTACCTCCATCAAACATGGACCAGTACCTCCATCACACATGGACCAGTACCTTCGTCAAACATGGACCAGTACCTCCGTCACACATGGACCAGTACCTCCATCAAACATGGACCAGTACCTTCGTCAAACATGGACCAGTACCTCCATCACACATGGACCAGTACCTCCGTCAAACATGGACCAGTACCTTCATCAAACATGGACCAGTATCTCCATCAAACATGGACCAGTATCTCCATCACACATGGACCAGTACCTCCGTCAAACATGGACCAGTACCTCCATCAAACCCACCAAAGGCCTGCTGAGTGGCCTCCTCGGGACGCCTTACCTCCTGCTGAGTCCTCGGCGCCATCCGGGATGTTCAATTTAAAAAACAAGAGTCTGAGAATGAAACAGCAGCACTTCATGATTATCCGTCTGAACTTTCCTCTTCCTCTCAGACCAGAGTACTCCTCTTCTCCCGCTCCCGCTCTCCTCTATCCCGGCTCAGGTCTGGCGTCGGCAGCTCAGCGTGGCCCGCTTTGTTGTTGGGCTCGTACCGGGTGGTGGTGGGCGAGTTCTGCATGACCACCAGGCGTATGGGCGACTGGCTGGGTGGCGCTGGCGTGTTGTCAGGGGCGTACTCCTTGGTGGGGTCTTTGCCACGGCAGTCGTACAAGATGCAGGAGATGAGGAAGACGAGCAGCAGGATAACATAGCTGGCGACCAGGATGATGAGGTTCAGGGTGACGGGGTCAATCTCCAGGTAGAATTCCATGAAACCCATGGTGCCGCTTCATATCTCGGCCCGGATCCAGAGGAGGAAGAGATGGTGGGAAAAGAAAGAAAGGGAAATCTGGGGAAATGAGAGAGAGAAGCAGAAAAAAATCCCGCAGTGATGGACGTCGGCTGGACAGCTGGCCGGAAAGAGAGAAAGAGCAAAAGAGAGCAGAGGACGGCGTGGGATGATGAGATGACGGGATCAGCTGAGAGAGAGAGAGAGCGGGCAGTGACAGCAGGCTTTGTGCTTTAAAGGACATTAATCCTCGCTGCTCCTCCAACCTTGACGTTCAGCAGCCAATGACGAAAGCTGCTCAGTTTTAATAACTTAAGCCACCATTTTGATTTTGCCAGCTACACGTCCAGCACCGTGGCAAAAACCATACTCGCAAAATGGAGGCCGGCTGCGGCACACACCTGTCAGCCTGCCATAAGCGCTGCTTTGGGGATTTAGGAGTCATGTAATATGTATTAAAACAACTGTTTATTATGTCACTCAGAGATTATTTTTACATTTGAAATTCAATTATATTAAAAGGAAATAAGGGCCCACAGCAGGCTGCTCTAAACATGCAATTTTGAGAGTACTGCTGTTAGTAGATCCTGATAAAGCTCCTCTGTGCCCTAAGCTGCTCTTTTATAAGAAAACTTTATCCTTGAACCCTCAGAGTCACAGCTTTAACTCACACAAGGAGAAAAATACATAATGTTGGCTTCAGATGTCATTTTTGTATAACAATAAGCTAAGATTAGCCAGCTAGCTGCTCTGATGGGTACCAACTAACATGTCCATGTTGGCGGGCTAGCTAAGATTAGCTAACATTAGCTAACATTAGCTAACATTAGTCAGAAGAAAGACAGTTTTATTGAGTGAAGTCTGATCAAATAGGAATTTGAGGGAAACTGGTCAAAGCCAACAGGACTTTTATGTTTTATTTGACTTTGGGGGGCTTTTTAGCAAATTTACTTAATGTCCTGTCAGCATGTTAGCTAACGCTAGTAAACAAAAAAGCTAACGCTGGCTAAAATTAGCCAGATTGGAGGACAGGAGGACGTAGAGTGGTCATTTTAAAATTGGACCACCACCGTACTTGATGATGTCAAAGCTCAAACTGGCTGGCTTAACCGGCCCGATGCCGTAGCTACTCAGCATTTCTATATACAATAAACTCATATATCAACTTGCTTGCATTTGTTTTCAGTGCAAAAATATAATAAAATATTTTGTAATTATTTTATATTTACAGCAAAATGCAAGACGTTTGCCTATAAAAATTGTAAAAAAATAATAATAATACAATATTAATTACAAGAGTAGTTTGTGGTGGAGATTGTTCATCTGCTGACTGAATAAGATAAGATAACCTTTATTAGTCCCACACGTGGGAAATTTGTTTTGTCACAGCAGGAAGTGGACAGTGCAAAAGTTATGACGCAAAAATTAGAATACAATAAGAATAAATACAGTACACAGCTGTACAGAATAGAATAAAATAAAATACTATATACAGTAGAATATCTAAAGAGGAGAAAATAAAATCAGAAAAGCTGTAAAATGGAGTAGTCCGTGAGTTGTACAGGATAAATGTTGTTCTCATGCAAACAAAAGCAATATTAGACTTCTACTTATTATCCCCCTAAAAGTACAGAAAAAAAGCAACTCTGGGATCTTTAGTAGAAGAGACGTTCAACGCATGTCAAAAATACACATTTAAGAAAGCCAAAAAAATCCTTTTATGCACCCGAGCCAGGCTTGGTGCACAACTCAAAAGACACGCGTCCTGACCTTTCAGATTTATTCATGATCAAATGGACACGTAGGCAGCCAAGGACACAGGAAATCACACAGTCTCATGATGAAGACTCATTGTTACTGTTATTTGCATTAATTTTTCCAACCAGCACTGAGGCAGACATTATGGAGGTTCGTTTAAAAGCTGTTCACACACACACACACACAGAGACTTCTTGTTTTTCTCATTAACAAGCTAACAAAGTCAATACAATACAAATTTATTTATAAAAACCAACGGTATACCAAAGTGCTTCACATAAAAGACAGAAAATAAAACATAAATATTATAAATATTATAGGACCATAACAAAGTACCAAGTGTGCTAACAGGTCAGTGTCACTAATACACAGGAATAACATAAAATGCATATCAAGTAAAACATGTTAAAAGCACAAAGCCATAACAGATATGTATAAAAGGTAAAATAGAGTAAGTCTAGGAATCAGATACAGGCATGAACGAGCAGGAGAGGCGAGGTTAAATAAATAGGTTTGTAACTGTGATTTAAATGATTGGATAGAATCAGACGCACAGACAGCAATAGGAAGGTTATTCCACAAATCTGGTGCAGCCAAGGCAAACGCACGGTCACCTCACGTCAAAGACAAATAAATAAAAACACGCAGGTGAATAATTAAACGATGACACTATCACTTCTATAAGATATTCATGGGGCTCTAATGTTTCCCACACACAAGCTTACAAGCGCTCAACATCCCCACTTACTCCTGCCAATCCTTTGACGAATGGCTCCGCCCACATCTCATTTGGCTCCGCCCACATCTCATTTGGTGCCTGCAAACCAATGAGAGCCTGTTTCCTGATTAAAATATATTAACTGTTATGTATTCCACAACATTTCAACACAAGAATGACAGTAGATCATAATGATAAGAATTAGGTGTTGTTTTGCATATAAAACCCCTCATAGACCCAGTGATCAGTGTGGATGAAGCCCACTGTGTAACCTGCCCACCATCAACATCTGTGTGGCTGTTACCAGTCATTTTAATCAAATCTTTACCAATTGTGTACGTGTAGTAATGAACATGTATGTTACGTGTACGTGGTTACTGTATGTGTCACCGCCTGTCTTCAAAAGGACACACAGAGCATTTTGAGTCACTCCACTAGTTGATTGATGACAAGAACACAACTACAAATCCATTAGACAGAAGTCAGTCAGTGAAGCTAAAACTTCCTGATAAAACAGGAAGTAGACCAAAGATCAAAGGTGAAGCACAGATGATGTACACAGAGTTCATGTATGGTACTAACTCAGTGTTACTGCTTATAGTGCTTTTTTCCTCGCGCTCTTTCTGCTGATTGCCACTGAGACCACAGCACTGAATGTACACAGACGAGTATTTAATGATGTGAGTCCACGTCCGAGCAGGACACAACTCCATCTGTTGTCCACTTCTCGCTGTCGCAGCTCCCACAGAGGTCCCAGCATCAGCATGACTCACATGAAGCCACAGCGCTCAGACTGACTCCAGGTTTTTATGTGAGTTCAACAAGTCCACAGTAAGAACTGGAGCTCATGTTTCAGAGAGCAGTGAATGAGCTCGCTGTGTGTGGACCCTGTAAATAAAACACCAACATGAGCAGAGGATATCCAGTTGCTTCATAAAATGTGGTAAAACAACAGAATCAGGAAATACCTTTCAAACCAGGCACACCTAAACTACTGTCCTCAACAGCAGATGGTGAGCGCCGCGAGGGGCAAGAGGCGGGGAATAACAACAGAGTCGGAAAAACATAGCAAAGCGGATATTAGACCTGAGAGAGGGGCACCCAAACAGCTGCTGATGGTAGACGTCAGCCTGACCTACTAAACTACAAAACCCACAAAGGCAGTGCAGTGCTGCCAGGCTGTGTGGCTGTTCACCACCACGTACAGACCAAATAACTGCTCCTAAATACACAAAAGACAAACAAGCACGAGCATGTCTTTTCTTCCTCGTAGAAATCTGTTCTTACTTTGTCTGTTTGGACCTTTAGGCTGCGTAACGTCCCTGCGTACAGTCCAGGCTTTGCTGTCATTGGACAGCCGGGAGACCCATGATTCAAACGTCCACGGATAAAACAGCATGAACAGTTAGTAAAGTGAGCCACATCTACAGCCTCACAGTCATCATGTCTGAGATCTGTTGTTATTTTCTCTCATTTCCTGTTTTATTTTGTAATCTGTGTCGCTCTTCCACTTTGCCCTCTGTGTCAGGCCAACGTGGGCGTTCCAGTTCTCCTGGGAATGTTCCTCATGTTGACGTTGTTTTGCCATCTCTGCATGGATGTGTTAGAGACACTGAAAGTAAAAAAGGACACAAAGAATTTCAAACAGTGTGGGTGAGGAGGGTGAAACTCACAGAAATGCTTTTGAAGATTAACTTTATAAATTTATGAGAAGAACAAACTTTTCATTTACAAGAAAAATGTGTCAAAAGGAGAAAAACTGAAATTTGAATTGAATTTTAGTCTCTGTGATGTAAGGAGCTCTCTGATTGGTTGGACAGACACGGGCTGGTTGCCTGTTTGTGTTCATAGCTTTGCTGCTAACATGTGTGTGTTTGTACAAACGCTGCTCAGCCTCAGGATTTAAACTCCGCCCAGCACAGATGTTAGAAGAATGAAGCGACCTGTTCCAGATCTCTGATGAGACCTTCAGCCTGTTTCTTCCTGTTGGTCTTCGATCTCCTCTATGAGCTCCTTCAGGCGTCTCCCAGACTCCTGAACACCTTCTGCTTTCTCTCTGTCTGCAGCATCTTTATTTGTCTTCACCAACTCTTTGATCTCCTGAATCTTCAGTCGTCTCTTCTGGATCATCTGCTGAATCCCAGCCTGTCGTCTCCAGCTCTGCCTTCTTTCCTTCATATTCTTCTCTCAGAGGAACAAACTCGTGATACAGAGCAGAGCACACAGACACGTGTCTGGTCAGTCTTACAGAACAGCTCCAGATGTTTCTTGTGCTTCTTACACATCTTGTCTTCCAGGTTCTCCACAGCATCAATCAGCTGATGTTCTCCCAGACCTTTCTTTGTCAGATGAGGCTCCAGGTGAGTCTGACAGTAGGAGGTCAGACACACCAGGTGGGACTTCAGGGCCTTCAGCCTGGTTCCAGACAGACGTCACAGGGAACCTCTCCTGGTTTGGCAGCTTGTTGCTCTGAGCTTTCTGCTGAGCTTCACGTCTGCACTGAGCAACCATCTCAGAGAACAAAGTGTCAACCCTCAGCTGAGGTCTACTGTAGAAAGTTCACATGGGACACTGATGCCTCTGACTCATGTCCCAGTGCTGAGTGGGACAGTGTCTGCAGTCTCTGCTGGGACCAACAGTCTCTGACTGACAGAAAGCTGAACCATGACTGAGCTGGACAGAGACAAGAAAACAGTTTATTATCAAGTTGTTGGATTTAGAAGATGGTGAGGAACGATACGAGATCATTATCCTTCATATGACGTTGCATCTTTAAAGTATGAGGATACAGTTATATTTTATATATATATATATACTAGGGGTGCAACGATACTCATATCAATATTGAACCGTTCGATACAGGGCTTTCAGTTCGGTACGCATATGTATCGAACAATACAAAAGTTTTCATTTATTTTATCAACTTTCCTTCTGACGATGCTGTCTGTGATGAGCGCTCAGTGGATCTGCGCTCGACTACTCCACCTAGGCTGC